>NC_133526.1:87455389-87756689 GCF_048544455.1 Silene latifolia
TTGATACCGTCGTTTAGTACCAAAATTAAATTTATAATTCCAAACTAAAACTATAGCTAGTGATAGTAAGGGTCGAACCACAGAGAGACAAGGTTGATTTTGTTTGCTATTTTCAGTCTATAAAAGTAACAATTAAATGGGGGTTTGAAATTGGTTGGCTAATACTAATGGCAATGAAATTAAAAGTAAACTAAAGAAACTGGATTAAATCAAATATAAAAGAAATGCTAAGACGGTCGGTTCACTATAGCTGCGATGGCGCATAATCCTAGGTAAGTCTGAAATAAAGTCGTGTAGATGGGTAAATAACAAGTCCTCACGGTCCAAGTTAACTAGTAGCTCCTTTCGGCCTATGCTACTAGCCCCTAAGTCTCACTAATGCTAGCTCTCGCACTGAAAAGTGATTCTTAAAGCCTAAATTACCTGTCTTTCGATCTTAGCAATTTAGTTGTTCTAATTCATCAATTATTTCCCTCCCCTATCTCTAGATCTTAATGGGTTGGTCAATACTGAGCATCTAACAGGTTCCCTCTCGGTCTCGCTGTCAAATATTGCTATTAATAAATTAAAAACGATGCTAATCATACACGCGTCAGTCGATCGACCACTATAGGCAATGATCGATCGACCAACTACTACGATCGATCGACCGGAGAAACCAACGATCGACCAATGCCCTAATTCAGGTCGCCTAATTCTACGCCATCTACGCTATAGATCCCCTACATCCTAGCACAAGGGATTTAGCTACTCATGACAATGACTAAAACAACGATAAGATTAACGAATAAAGCTGTTGAATTCATGATTAATTTAACTAAGCAAGCAAATGACATGAGACGATAATTTGGCTTTGGGAAACTACTCTAACAATTCTAAACTATGAACGAAATAAAACTATGAAACTGAATATAAGAAGAGTACCGTGAAGGAGATCGCAGAGGAAAGATCAAAACGATTGCAGGAAAAAACTTTATTAATGAAATAACGAACTAAACTAATAATTATTGAGTTATGTGTAAAGAACTAGATGATGAAAACTGCCCCCCACAAACTGAAACCTAAGCTACGTTATATAGGAATACAACGTAGTTCTTATGTCCTAAAACCTAATTACGATGGGCTTCTAAATTCACGTTCTATTAATTCACGCATCAGCTCGTGGAGTGGTCGATCGACCACTGAGGCCAGTCGATCGACCACAGACGCTGTACAGTAGCTTCTAATAATTCCTACAGCGCGCACCGATCTTAAAACAGCTGCCATTTCTTCGTTATTTGGTCAAATCAGGCGTTCTACGCGGCGTTGGAAAGCTAAGAGAATAAGCTTTCATCTCCAATTGGAATCACTCGATTATCAGCTTTAGAACTCGAGATATAGCAATCTGAAGCAGCCTGCAATGTCGAGTAGCATTCTGACGGTCTATAGACCATGTACGTCAGTCTATAGACTGCCATAGCTGGTAGTTCGCTTCTAAAACTCACGCCAATACACCTTTCAGGCCTTGAAATGCATTCTAAACTTCAAGTCCGAGTCAAATATTCATGTCCTTCCTAAGCTTAGCTCTCGGGGTCAAGATTTGGTTCATTTTCTGCTCATTTCCGCAATAATCTGCAATATTACATAAAAATACGAGAGTAGACAGAAATAGGGGAAATAGTAGAATAAACTACATATAATAGACATAAAATGCGTGGAAATAAAGATGTAAAACATCGTATTATAGACACGCATCAAACTTCCCCAAACCAAACCTTTGCTTGTCCCCAAGCAAACTAAATGCAAAACTAAATCTAGATAGAAAGGAGCAAAACATGGACAAACTGAAAACCGTCTGCTTAAACCAATTTAATGCATATGAATCAACTACTAATAGCGCAATGTAAAGCAAACGAATTTATGCATATTCCAAAAAGATGTTGAACGTTTGACCTTGCAAGACTTTCAAAATTGGACTCTCACGGGTCGCTCAATCACACGATACAGCACAAGGTGAGTAAATTATGTAAGGATAGAAAGAAGTAAATTTGTAATGACGCTCACCTAACTACGACCTATAAGAACATGCCTGCAGTATAACATAAAAGTGATCTCTACGACCGTACATATGCATTTCAACCAAACAAATAACCATGACACATGCCGAGATATAAATATGGGATATGTGAGGTAATGGGTAAGAAGGGGCTAAAACGATTTGGATATGTGGAGTGAATAGACCGAGCTAGCAACAACGGGATCCAAATAATGCGCACTTCCCAACTTCAAACTCAACTAATCAATCGGAACGGTGCTAACTGAAGCACAAATCTCACAACCTCCGAGATATGTCAACTCCCCAAAAGATATAAATAATACATGGGAGTAAAAACCACCAAATCATAATAGTTGAAACATGTGATTTTCGAATTTTCTTTTTCTCTCGGGCTGCAGTCGATCGACTAAGATGGCCAGTCGATCGACCACCCTCAACAGTACAACACGCATTTCTCTCTCTTTTTTTTTTTTCCTTTTTCGAATCATTTTTTTTTCTCTTTTTTTTTCTTTTCAAACCTTTTTCTTTCCTTTCCTTCCACCATTTCACCAACATCTCGATAAAGAGTAATATAACCAAACCGCAATAAACACGTTCCCAAAGATTAATACTACTAGCTTGACAAAGGCAGGCTAAATATAGGATGTAGTTAAGGGACAAAAGGCTAAATTTGGCTATGAGGGGTTCATGGGAAAAATAAGAAAAGGGAAATCTCTACCACATGTGTCAACAAACCACAAACCGAATGCATACAGGTATTAAGTAGATCAAGTTCATATTTCTGCATATTAATGTAACATGTCTCATAAGGAGTAACTACTCACATTCCTACATGAAATCGGTCATGAATGTCACCGATTTATTAAGCTCTAATCCTTAGAAAGATTTTTGTAGTTTGCCAAAATTTCAAGTCAAGTCTACTAGTTCAACAAATATTGAAACGAAATTCGAGATATTGCGAAAACTTTTGCTAAAAGACGTGATAAAGTGCAAGCTTAAGCAAATAACAGTTTCAGCAATGAAATACTCCAATCAGACTCAACCTAAATTGCAAAAGAAACGTGAATTTTTTTGAATTTTAGGACATTTTTCAATTTGTATGAATTTTTGTATATATAAGAAATAAGTACAATGCAAACAGAAATGTATAAACGTGAATGCAAAACAAATGCAAATGCAGACTTAAGTGTGCATTACCCTCCCCAAACCAAATCGGACAATGTCCTCATTGGACCAACTACTACCTAACAGCAAGCAACAGCAGCAGAATGTAAGAGGGCGGTAAAAATGCAAACTAAACTTAAAGGAGATAAAATAAAATGGAGTAGGAAACTCACAAGATATAGCCTCCCAAACCAGGACATGAAACGGGGAGATAAAAGCAACCGTGATACAGCAGGGATCACGAGCATACATCGTCGCGGCAACAGCAGGGGCCACAACAGAATAGGTGCACTAGCAGTGAATCGCGTCAATCCAACCCTGCAAACAACTTGAGTTCTTATAAGTAATCAAACAATAAAGCAAACCTCCCCAAACCAATTCCCGACAAAAGGGAATTGCAATAAATCAATTAGAAATAGGGAGGAAGAACTCAAATTAATTACCCAACAAAACATAATTAAACCAAAATAAAAGCAGCGGAATGTGGTTTAATTAAAGCTTGAAAAATATTTGGGTAAACAAATTGGTAATTTTAATTGCACAAATTTGTAAAATTCAGGTAAAGGACGTAGCATGTACAAATTAAAAACAAAGGAAATAAGGAGGAGAAATAAACGAGAGAGAAAAGGAGAAAAACTCCTCTATCTCGAATTGCACAGCGGCAAGAACTCGATCAAGAATCAGCAGGGCTCGATCGTGGCAACCTCCATGGAACGATTTCCTATCCTCTATCAAATCCATATTACCTGAAAATTTCACAAATATGCAAAATACAAAAATACCAATACCAAAACTTGTCCGTTGTCAACGCAAATAAACTCAACTAAAACTAAAACTAAAACTAAACGTCCTAATAAAAGCAGTAAATAGTTCAACAAAAACCCAAAATTACAAAATAATTACAGCCGAATAGCACTATGGCTCAATAACAAGCTACCCCAAAGCAGGGCACTTGACCAAAAGAAGTCCTTTCAGCAGTATGGACCGCTACTCTAGGCTTCCAGACAACCGGCCTGATCGGAGGAAGGGTATCTGGTGTCGCATAATCAATGACACGCTTCTTCACTTTGCCCGGCTTATCTCTCTCAGCAGCTTGCTCGAATTCCGTCTCACTAGTATCACCAGGATCTCCTATGCCCTCTCTGCCATGACCTGCAGCAACAGAAATAAAAGTATGGTCCTCCAATTTGCTCCCAAGTCAGCGCAGGTGTCGATGACAAGAAATATAACTCGAATAACACTAGGAGGATCCGTAATAGGATCTATAGAGGATATGGCGTCACAAGGTTTGACTTGCATTGGTGCCTTATGAACGCCGGTCTGTAAAGGGTCAAATTTTCATCCCCTACCCGCACATCATGGTCCTATCCCCGAAATTTATCACCGCACCAACAAGCGCAGAATGGTCATCCTAAAATGATAGGAGTGTGTCGGTCTTCGGAATATCCAAAACCAAAAAGTCAACGGAATAAAGAATTTCCCTATCCGCACAGTATCTCATCTAAAATACCTATTGGCCGTGATTGGGTACGGTCGGCCATCCGCATCCGCACGTAATATCGAAATGCGAAATTTAGTGAAACCAAGTCTCCCAAAGAAGAGACAACGGCATAACACCGACACTAGCCCCCGTATCACATAGGGCGTTATCAACTATATGGGTCCCAATACAGCAAGATATAGAAAAACTACCCGGTCAAATCGTTTATGAGGTAGCTTATTTCAAGATGGGCAAAGGCTGTTGCAGTGAAAGCTACTACACGAAGATCCTCTATATGTCGTTTACGGGATAAAATATCTTTCATAAATTTCATATAGGAAGGTACCTGGGTAATTAAATCAATGAAAGGAACGGTTACCTCAAGACCCTTGACGACCTCCAAAAACTTGTCGAACTGACGCTCCAACTTTGCATTCTCTAAACGCTCCGGATACGGGACTGCAATACTGGCCATAGGATCAGCAACCTTTGGCTTCCGTAAATTTAAAACCTCCGTCAAATCATTAATAAGTGTAGAATCATGCAAATTAATTGACGGATTTGCGTCCTGCGCTGAAGACCCAGTCGATCGACCATTGGGCTCGGTCGATCGACCAATATGGCTGGGCGTGAACAGTTCCTAGATAGAAACTTCTTCGTCAGGAACCTCAGTCGATCGACTGACTGTGTTGGTCGATAGACCACATGCGCTGGGTTCAATTAGTTTCTGGTCAGAAACTCTTTTATCTGACACTCCAGTCGATCGACTGACAATGTTGGTCGATCGACTAGAAGTACTGGCAATTGAGCTCGTTTTTTCGCTAGAAACTAAACTAGCTTCTTTATCATTTCCCGAGTCTTCTTCTAGCTTGTCGGGACTTTCATAAGAGAGGCCACTTCTGAGATTAATGGCATTGATCGTCTCAATTGGCCCTTCACATTTGCTTGAAGAATTGGCGACTTGCTTAGCCTCTATATTCTCCAATTGCTTCACAAAATTCTTTGAGGACTCAATTCCAGCTGCTTCCATATTCGCCACTTGAATCAAAAGAGTTTGGACCATTTCTCTCAACTTCGCGGTCTCATCTGAATTATGGATAGGAATTTCAACTCTTTCCTTGGAAGCTTCAGAGGCCTCGAGCTTCTCGAGACGGGCAGTAATAGAAGTAATAAGTGTCACAACGGCACTCATTTCATCACTTTGTTTTGGCGAATTTCCACGCGAACTACCAAACTCAGCTCTATGGACTGCCATCTCCTCAATAGTGTTCCAACCTTTATTCTGACCGGTATTATTTTGGAACCTACCATTCGCAGCTCGTCCAGGATAACCTTGTAATCATCATACAAGGAATTGTAGAATAAGTTGCAAAGATACCACTGCTGGAAACCATGGTGAGGGACAGCTCGGACCAAACTTTTGAAACGTCCCCATGCTTCACAAAAACCCTCATCAGCTTCTTGCTGAAAACTTGTGATTTTACCTCTCAAGGCGTCAGTCTTTGAAAGTGGGAAGTACTTCTTATAGAAGGCTAATGCTAGAGACGTCCAATCTGTGACTCCAGCTGCTACCCTATTAAGGTAGCGGTACCAATCTCGTGCTGAATCCTTCAAAGAGTATAAGAACATTAACCCCTTTACTTCATCCTGAGTTACCCCAGCCGGTATAGGTATGGAACAGCAGTAGTCTGTGAAAGTTTCCATATGCTTCAAGGGGTCCTCATCAGGCAGACCGGCAAACTGATTGCGCTCCACTAAATCGATATAAGAGGAACGAAACTCGAAATTACCGGTAGTAGGGGTAGGTAACTGGTGCCCCTTTGGAAGGTGGTGCTCCTTTGGCTGAAGATTATCATATATTGTAGCCATATTCGCAAAACTGAGAGTACTCAAGCCTTCCTCTCAAAAACCTGTCTTCTAACTGTGCAAAAGCAAAACTAGAAGCAAAGGTAAGCAACGGCCTCAAGGAACCAAAGTTCCTTGAGACAAGAAAAATAAACTAAAAATAAAGCAAACAGAATTACACCGTCTCCCCGGCAACGGCGCCAAAATTTGATACCGTCGTTTAGTACAAAAATAAAATTTATAATTCCAAACTAAAACTATAGCTAGTGATAGTAAGGGTCGAACCACAGAGAGACAAGGTTGATTTTGTTTGCTATTTTCAGTCTATAAAAGTAACAATTAAATGGGGGTTTGAAATTGGTTGGCTAATACTAATGGCAATGAAATTAAAAGTAAACTAAAGAAACTGGATTAAATCAAATATAAAAGAAATGCTAAGACGGTCGGTTCACTATAGCTGCGATGGCGCATAATCCTAGGTAAGTCTGAAATAAAGTCGTGTAGATGGGTAAATAACAAGTCCTCACGGTCCAAGTTAACCAGTAGCTCCTTTCGGCCTATGCTACTGGCCCCTAAGTCTCACTAATGCTAGCTCTCGCACTGAAAAGTGATTCTTAAAGCCTAAATTACATGTCTTTCGATCTTAGCAATTTAGTTGTTCAAATTCATCAATTATTTCCCTCCCCTATCTCTAGATCTTAATGGGTTGGTCAATACTGAGCATCTAACAGGTTCCCTCTCGGTCTCGCTGTCAAATATTGCTATTAATAAATTAAAAACGATGCTAATCATACACGCGTCAGTCGATCGACCACTATAGGCAGTCGATCGACCAACTAGCACAGTCGATCGACCAGAGAAACGAGTCGATCGACCAATGCCCTAATTCAGGTCGCCTAATTCTACGCCATCTACGCTATAGATCCCCTACATCCTAGCACAAGGGATTTAGCTACTCATGACAATGACTAAAACAACGATAAGATTAACGAATAAAGCTGTTGAATTCATGATTAATTTAACTAAGCAAGCAAATGACATGAGACTATAATTTGGCTTTGGGAAACTACTCTAACAATTCTAAACTATGAACGAAATAAAACTATGAAACTGAATATAAGAAGAGTACCGTGAAGGAGATCGCAGAGGAAAGATCAAACCGATTGCAGGAAAAAACTTTATTAATGAAATAACGAACTAAACTAATAATTATTGAGTTATGTGTAAAGAACTAGATGATGAAAACTGCCCCCCACAAACTGAAACCTAAGCTACGTTATATAGGAATACAACGTAGTTCTTATTTCCTAAAACCTAATTACGATGGGCTTCTAAATTCAGGTTCTATTAATTCACGCATCAGCTCGTGGAGTGGTCGATCGACCACTGAGGCCAGTCGATCGACCACAGACGCTGTACAGTAGCTTCTAATAATTCCTGCAGCGCGCACCGATCTTAAAACAGCTGCCATTTCTTCGTTACTTGGTCAAATCAGGCGTTCTACGCGGCGTTGGAAAGCTAAGAGAATAAGCTTTCACCTCCAATTGGAATCACTCGATTATCAGCTCTATAACTCGAGATATAGCCATCTGAAGCAGCCTGCAATGTCGAGCAGCATTCTGACGGTCTATAGACCATGTAGGTCAGTCTATAGACTGCCATAGCTGGTAGTTCGCTTCTAATACTCACGCCAATACACCTTTCAGGCCTTGAAATGCATTCTAAACTTCAAGTCCGAGTCAAATATTCATGTCCTCCCTAAGCTTAGCTCTCGGGGTCAAGATTTGGTTCATTTTCTGCACATTTTCGCAATAATCTGCAATATTACATAAAAATACGAGAGTAGACAGAAATAGGGGAAATAGTAGAATAAACTACATATAATAGACATAAAATGCGTGGAAATAAAGATGTAAAACATCGTATTATAGACACGCATCAGTTATCATGGGTCTTGGATGCGGTAGTTTTCCGCATGTCGCTAGGTCTGCGCAGGTTTAGGACTAGGGTGTTTACCTTACCTCGTGGTATAAACTCGAGTTACAGAGTGACTATTGACTGTACTAGGAACTTATGCCTGTCTCTAGATATATTGTCCTTTCTTGTTTGATGGTTCTATGAATCATAGAAGGTGAGATGCAAGCCGGCTATGGTTGATAGAGTTTGGATTCCTGGATGTTATGTGATTCACATGATTGTGTAGTATGAGTCGGTCTAGTATTCACATGCTAGGACTATGTGTTGTTATATTGTTGTTCACATGATAAGCACGATTGTCTAGCATCTATATGCTAAGGCTGTGTGTTATTCACATTCATATTCTTATGTTTACATGTTATATTAATTATGACATTTCGTGGCTGGGAGAACTCGGAGTTACTCCCCACTGACTGTGGCTTTCGTATTTGTATAAAATGCGATCGACAGGTATGGTGATGCTTATATAGGGTTCATGGACGAGCTAGCGAGCAAAGTAACTTTGGGACTTACTTAGATTTGGTTTTATTTGTAGAGACTCTTATACGAGTTTTTATGTCACATACATTTTAGGGACATATGTCTCCCTCTTTACATTTGGTTGTATAACTTTGCTATTCGCGACTTTAGCGATGGTTATGTTATGAAACTTCTATTTAGACCTTGTATGTTTTGACACCTTTCCATTTGGAAATCTTTATAACAGGTTCAGGTTTTAAAAATTACAGGTTTTTACCCAAATGAACCTTTTACAAACATATCCATGCAGTTTTATTCTAGAATTACGTGTTTACTTTTTCGCAATGAATGAGGGTGTCACAGTTGGTATTAGAGCATATTTTATCCCGACGCACGTTTGTGCACCCCCAATATAAATAACTTGACTATAAAATAATAAACTTGAGAGATGGGTAGGATGGGTAGACTTAGGACCTTATGTTGTAGTCTCTTTGTGATTGCTAGTTGTTAGGTGCTAACCAATGTTCTCTTTTACAAGATGGCCCCTCCAAGATCCGTAGATAATGCAATCTTGCAAGCTCTTACTCAGATTCTTCAGAATCAGCAAAACCAACTAGCTCCTCCTCCCCCTCCTCAGTTTCCAGAAGGTGATAGACCCGGTTCTTACACTTGGGTGGCAAGTCAATTGACTCGAAACAAGACTCCAACTTATGGTGATGAAGTAGACCCGGTGGCACTCACCGAATGGTCTCGAGAATTGGAGAAGAGCTTTGTCTTGTATAATGTTCGTGAAGAGGACAAGGTGAAATTGACTTCTCACTTCCTTGTGAAAGAAGCTGATAGATGGTGGACCATGACTAGTCCTACTTCCACTCTTGAGCCTGGTTTTGGTTGGGATCGCTTTAAGGATCTAGTTGAGACTAGGTTCTATCCAAAAGAGCTGAAACAACAAAGGCTTAAAGAGTTTATGAATTTGAAGCAAGGAAGTCTTTCTGTCCAAGCCTTTACCGACAAGTTCAATGAACTTGCTCACTATGCTTCTAGACTTGTCAAAAATGAAGAAGAAATGGCTTTCTCTTACCTTGACAAGCTTACTCCAAAGCTTAAGAGCTTGATCCGTAGGGATTCTACTTCCTTTGTCTCAATCTATGATGATGCATTATGGGCCGAGATCTCTATTCGGGCTATTGATGAAGAGGCTCGTGCTTCTCGTACTTCCCTTGGCAAGAGGCCACTCTATTCCACTTCTAGGCCTTATGTTGCTCCTTCTAGACCCTTTGTGCCTACTTCTTCCCCCTCTTATCCTAACAAGAAGAGGTTTGTTCCGAGTGGACAAGCAAATCAAGGTGCTCGTGTTCTATCTCCTAGCAACGACAAAAATTCTAAGGGTCGTATGTGCTATCATTGTAAGAAGCCTTTGCATCCCGGAATTGGTTGCTTTGATAAGCAATTTGTGTGTTTCTCCTGCAACAAGCCTGGACACAAGGCTAATGAGTGTCCTGAGAGGAAGACTACTACTACTCCTGCTGTTCTTGAGAGGCCGAGAGGTCGCATCTTTGTGATGAGCCGTGCTGAGGCTGAGGCACACCCAGACATAGTCACTGGTACGTTCTTAATATTTGATGTCCCTTGTTTGGTTTTATTTGATACCGGTGCTTCTTTGTCATTTATATCGATGAAAGTCTCCGACAAGTTACCTCTTGAACCCTCACTTGGAGATAGTACATCAATATCTTTACCCTCCGGCGACATCTTCTCTTGTTCTTATTTTTATTCGGATGTCCCTATATCGATAGCGGAATCTATTTTCCCGGCTAATCTCCTTCGATTTCCACTTGAGGAGTTTGATGTTATTTTGGGCATGGATTGGTTATCTACTTATCATTCTCGATTTGAATGTCGAGATCAAAAGATTGTCCTTAAAAGCCCTTTGGGTACTCGCGTATCTTATCAAGGGGTTAGAAAGCAAACAGGTTTGAAGTTGATCTCAGCTATGAAGATGGTGAATGCTTTGAAGAAGGGTCATCAAGCATTCCTATGTGTAATGACTACTTCTAATTCTCCTTCTCTTCCTCCCTTGAAGGATGTTCCCATTGTTTGTGAATTTCCGGATGTATTTCCCGATGAATTACCCGGGATTCCTCCTGAAAGAGATGTTGAATTTTCTATTGACCTAGTTCCCGGAACCGGTCCTATTGCTAAAGATCCTTATCGTATGTCACCTTCTGAATTGAAGGAGTTGAGAGTTCAACTTGATGACTTGATTGAGAAAGGCTTTATTAGGCCTAGTGCTTCTCCTTGGGGTTTCCCCGTCCTCTTTGTGAAGAAAAAGGATTGATCTATGCGACTTTGCATTGATTATCATGAACTCAATCGTGTGACAATCAAGAACAAGTATCCTCTTCCACGAATTGATGATCTCTTTGACCAATTACGTGGTGCTTCTACTTTTTCCAAGATTGACCTCCGATCGGGTTATCATCAAATTCCGGTGCGTGAGTCCGATATTCCTAAGACTGCTTTCAGCACAAGATATGGTCATTTCGAATTTAAAGTGATGCCTTTCGGATTGACTAATGCTCCGGCTATCTTCATGGATCAAATGAATCGTACCTTTAGTGAGTACCTCGATAAGTGTGTGGTGGTGTTCATTGATGATATCTTGATTTTCTCAAAGAATGATGAAGAACATGCCCTACACCTCCGTATCATCTTAGACATTCTACATCGTCAAAAGTGGTATGCTAAGTTCTCGAAATGTGAATTTTGGTTGCATCAAGTAACTTTTCTTGGACATGTCATATCCAAAGATGGCGTTATGGCAGATCCTTCTAAGATTGAGGCCGTTGTTGATTGGAAGAGTCCGAAAAATGTGACTGAGATTCGAAGCTTTCTCGGTTTGGCGGGTTATTACCGTCGATTCGTGAAAGATTTCTCTAAGTTAGCTAGACCGATGACTCAATTGTTGAAGAAGGAGTCTAAGTATGTGTGGACCGATGAGTGTGAGAATGCCTTCTTAGAGTTGAAGACTAGGTTGACTACCGCTCCGGTGTTGACCTTACCTGAGGATGGTGTGGACTCCGATGTTTATTGTGATGCTTCAAAGCATGGCCTAGGTCGTGTCTTGATGCAAAACCGAAGGGTTATTGCTTATGCTTCTCGACAACTGAGGGTTCACGAGGTGAACTATCCAACTCATGATCTTGAATTAGCCGCCGTGGTACATGCCTTGAAGACATGGAGGCATTACCTTATTGGAGTTCATTGCCGCATTTATACCGATCATAAGAGTTTGAGGTGTATCTTTATCCAGAAAGAATTGAATATGAGGCAAAGAAGATGGCTAGAGTTGGTGAATGATTATGATGCCGAGTTGATTTATCATGAAGGGAAAGCAAATGTGGTGGCCGATGCTTTGAGTAGGAAGACTAGTCACTCTTTGAGCACTATCCGTGTGTTACCTAATGAACTTGATCACGGAATTTCAAAAGTTAGGGATAAGCCTTATTGGGAAGGGCTTTGACTATCTTAGTGCCTTGAGTGCAGAACCCGACTTTTACCGTGAGATCCATACGTGGCTACCTGAGGATGCTACTTTCAAGTCCATTCAAGCAAAAATCCAACTTGGGCAAGCTAAGGATTGTGTGGTGGATAGTGATGGATACCTTCGTTACCAAGGTAGGATGTATGTTCCGAGAGTAGCCGAGTTGAGGAAGAAGATCCTTGATAAAGCTCACCTTTATCCTTACTCTATTCATCCTGGTGGTGACAAGATGTATAAAGACTTGAGATTACAGTTTTGGTGGCCTAGGATGACGATTGATGTCCTAGAGTATGTTAGCAAGTGTCTTACCTGTCAGAAAGTGAAGATTGAGCATCAGAAACCCGGGGGTTTGCTACAACCTTTGGATGTTCCCCTTTGGAAATGGGAGTCCATCTCCATGGACTTTGTGATGGCTTTACCTAAGACTGCTAGTGGAAAATATGCGGTTTGGGTGGTTGTAGATCGATTGACCAAATGTGCTAGGTTTATACCTATCAAGGAGACATGGAGATTAGATGTCCTAGCTGGTTCCTACGTGAAGGAGATAGTACGCTACCATGGAGTGCCTAAGGATATTGTTTCAGATCGTGACCCGAGATTCTGTTCCCGTTTCTGGACTGCTTTGCAAGAAGCTATGGGTAGTAAGCTATTAATGAGTACCGCTTTTCATGCCGCTACAGATGGACAGACTGAGAGGACTATCCAGACTTTAGAGGACCTCCTCCGTGCTCGTGCTTTAGACTTCCACACTTCTTGGGAGAAGTGCTTACCTCTTATTGAATTCTCCTACAACAATAGCTATCATACTTCTATCAAGATGTCACCTTATGAAGCTTTGTATGGTAGGAAGTGCCGTAGTCTGGTCTATTGGGATCAAGTCCAAGATGCTCATGTGTTGGGACCCGATTTGGTGACTGAGACCATCAATCATGTTCAGATCATTCGAGAGCGTATGAAAGCCGCTCAAGACAAACAGAAATCGTATGCTGATGCCCGTCGTCGACCACTTGCCTTTGAGGTTGATGATCGAGTATTCCTTAAGGTGTCACGTATGAAAGGGGTGAAACATTTTGGTGTGAAAGGAAAGCTGAGTCCCAATAAAATTGGACCTTTCCGTGTGCTTGAGAAGATTGGTCCCGTTGCTTACCGTTTAGAGTTGCCCCCGAATTTGAGCAAGGTTCATAATGTCTTCCATGTATCTCAGTTGAGGAAGTACATTAGTGATCCGAGCCATGTTATTCAAGAATAAATCCCAGATTTGGAACCTAACTTTGCTTTGGAAGAAAGGCCGATCCGAATCCTCGAAAGGGCAAACAAGCAACTTAGAAACAAAGTGGTGCCCCTAGTTCGTATCCTTTGGCGTTGTGGAAATGTCGAAGAAGAAACTTGGGAGCCTGAATCTTCTATGTTAGCTAAATATCCCGAACTCTTCTCGCGAGGTACTTTCCGTTCCTTTATCTAATCCTTGTGAGTTTTAGCTATCCTTTCGAGTGTTCCTCTCCTTCCCTGAATATTCTCCGCGTTAGTAGTCATTGCTTTGTTGTATAAGAGCCGTAGTTAGAGTTTAGTCATGATTAGTGGAGTCATTATCCTTATTGAAGAGTTTCGAACTAAAGGTTTTTGAAAATGTTTTAATGTTTTCCCACTGGTTTTAACGTCAATGAGTGTTAAGGCTCGTTATTGGAGACGTCCGATAATTAGTTTTCTCAGTTGTTGGCGTAAAAATGAATTTTTGTTCTGATTTGGAATGTTGGTGTTCTCGGGCGACCGACGAGGATATTTCCGTTCCATTGAAAGGACACGTATATTTTCATAAGTTTATGTTTTTAAGATGTTGATTAATTGATTTAAAGAGAAAGACCTACATATATACAATGTTCCTTCTTCTAAGTTTCGGGGACGAAACTTCTTAAAAGGAGGGATGATTGTAACACCCCGTAAATTTGAAGACCTTTGTTATATTTTAAAAGTAATATTTTAATCCATTTTAATTTAATATTAATTTATTTGAAATAATAATAATTTGATAAAATATAATTTTATTTTAGTTTGAAGTAATGTAATCACTTTTGATAGTTTAGAAATGTTTAAAAGTAATTTAAACTATATTTAAACCTTTTACTTTGATAAAATAGATTTCTGATAAAATTCGTAATATTGGGATTTTCCCATTTCTTACGGTCGTTGGGTAAACGAGTTTGGATATTGGGCAAATGAGTACTTAATCTTTTAGTAAAATCGTGTTTAAGAACTTTAATATTCTCGGAAATCGCGTTCGACGAATATTTCTAATTACCGTCGAAGCAAACCCAAAACGTAAACAATTGACCAACCTCCCCATGCCAATTGGACCGCCCACCTCCCTCCATTTGTCTCCTCTTTCAACTTTCATTTCCTCCATTCTCAATCTATCTCCTCCTTCTCTCAAACACCAAAAACCTACCAAAAATCCTCCTTACAAACCCTAAATCCTTCATAAATCCTCCATTTCTCCACCAAATTTCATAAAAATTATATGCTTGGAATCCTCTTTTCATTCCTCATCTCCTAGTAAGCTTTACTTTCATTTCCCCAATTTTTGTTTTAAGGCTCATCTTTTAGGGTTTCGAATTTAAGCTTCATAATTGTGTTTTTGTTGTTCTTATAGGTGATGAATTTGAAGATGAGTTAGGTGACTCATATGTGGTTGAAGATGAAGAGTAATTTTGGGTTTTAGAAGCTTTCTCAAGTTATTACTTGTCTCTTTGCTAGTTTAAGGTAACTATTCCGAGTTACTCGACGATTTAATGTCACATAGATGTTGTGTTTGTTGTTTGTTAAGTGTTTAGGTGATTGATAATGTGTTAGTTTCGTTTTTCACATGACTTGTGTTGTTAAAGTTCACTAATTTATGGTTATTTAATATACTTGAGTATTGAAAAGAAATGGGTATTGTTGATTGTTGCTTGAGACGGTATTAAATTGAGCTTGAGACGGATTTTGGTAGGAAAAAGGGAAAAGGGGCAGAAAATCCGCCCAAAACAGCCCACAAAGGGGCGCGGCAGACCCGGCAGGCCCGGTGGGTCTGGCCCGGATTTTGACCCGTCACTTTGGGTCGGGTCTTGGGTCTATTGTTTGATGTTTTTGGCCTATGGTTCATGTTTTGAAGTATGTTGGTATTTTGGCATGTAGGAAATTGTTTAAGCTAATATTTCCGTTGAATTGGTTATTTTATAAGTTGGCATATTTTCTCTATGTCAATAGTTTTTACATGATAGAAATTAAAAATGGCAAGAGTATGACATTGTGGTAAATTCCGTGATGTGGGCCAAAATGGGCCAAGACTCTGAGCTGGGCCAATTTGACCAAATGAGTTTGGTCAAGCTAGGTTTAAACCGGTCAGCCTCGATTTGACCGATGACCCGTCGCGGGACTAAGGTCGAGGATTTGTCTTTGAGTATGATTGTCTTTTCATATGTTGGTTGTTGGATGAATTGGTTGCCTTATACTTGAGTCTTCTTGCCTTGTTGCCATTTTAGCTTGTTCTCATGAATTATGAGATTAACGGTTCGCTGAGTTTTAGATTACTAATGAGATTGTGGATATTGTTGGATTGTTAGCTGAATTTACATTTTTGTAGCCTTTCACAAGGAAGGATGTTATCCTAGAGTCCTTGATTTGAGTATCAGTATTTATGTTGCCAAGTTTGGACTCTTTGCCCCTCTTATGGTTAAGTGGGTGTCCTACTTGTCTTGTGTGGTGTTGGTATCTTAGACCATCGTCTTAGATAGGCCCTTATAGTCTTTGACGAGTGTATGTTCACCGCTTAATAGCCTTTGTGTCTTAGCTTGGTGGGTTAATATCCAAGTTAAGGTATGACTTCCTGACGTACTCTTAGAAGTATGTAGTCAGCTTAAGTACTAGCCAACCCTTTGGTGGACTCCTTAGGGGTACTCATGTGTTGTTATCATGGGTCTTGGATGCGGTAGTTTTCCGCATCTTGCTAGGTCTGCGCAGGTTTAGGACTAGGGTGTTTACCTTACCTCGTGGTATAGACTCGAGTTACAGAGTGACTATTGACTGTACTAGGAACTTATGCCTATCTCTAGATATATTGTCCTTTCTTGTTTGATGATTCTATCAATCATAGAAGGTGAGATGCAAGCCGGCTATGGTTGATAGAGTTTGGATTCCTGGATGTTATGTGATTCACATGATAGTGTAGTATGAGTCGGTCTAGTATTCACATGCTAGGACTGTGTGTTGTTATATTGTTGGTCACATGATAAGCACGATTGTCTAGCATCTATATGCTAAGGCTATGTTTTATTCACATTCATATTCTTATGTTTACATGTTATATTAATTATGACATTTCGTGGCTGGGAGAACTCGGAGTTACTCCCCACTGATTGTGGCTTTCGTATTTGTATAAAATGTGATCGACAGGTATGGTGATGCTTATATGGGGTTCATGGACGAGCTAGCGAGCAAAGTAACCTTGGGACTTACTTAGATTTGGTTTTATTTGTAGAGACTCTTATACGAGTTTTTATGTCACATACATTTTAGGGACATATGTCTCCCTCTTTACATTTGGTTGTATAACTTTGTTATTCGCGACTTTAGCGATGGTTATGTTATGAAACTTCTATTTAGACCTTGTATGTTTTGACACCTTTCAATTTGGATATCTTTATAACAGGTTCAGGTTTTAAAAATTACAGGTTTTTATCCAAATGAACCTTTTACAAACATATCCATGCAGTTTTATTCTAGAATTACGTGTTTACTTTTCCGCAATGAATGAGGGTGTCACATTGGTGCTTGGACCATTGTTGTGGCACATCTAACAAGTACCCTACAACTGCTGGTGACATACTTCCCATCTTGTCCAACATCTTATTAAACACATAAAAAGATGTTGCATTGGCTGCAGTCCAAAACAGATGATGATACAAAGGCCTAGGAAATTTTTCTTTGGAATTTGAGTACAAGTGTTGTGCACAAATCCTCCTTGTAGCTTGAGGGAACTCTTTCTCTAATGCTTTCTCAACACCCTTCATTCTGTCACTACTACAGATACAGGCTATAACAACGGGTAAAAACCGTTGTAAAAACAAAAAGCGGACGTTGTTAAAGCGGCCGTTGTAAAAGGTATTTACAACGGTTTGTTTATTTAATGAAACCGTTGTCGAATGTATTCACCACGGTTAAAAGCCGTTGTTGTTGGGTGTTCTCCGTTGTGGAAAGTGTTTCAAAAATTTGGAGGGAATAATATAACAATGGTTGTCATATGTATAACCGTTGTTGTAACTTTCCCTCCAAAATTGTGAAGTCTTTTAACAACGGGTTTATGATACATACCCGTTGTTGAACTTGTTAGTAACAACGGTTCTTAGTTTAAACCCCGTTGTTGTAACTTTACCTCCAAAATTGTTAAGACTTTTAACAACGGTTCTTCGTTTAAAACCTGTTGTTGAATATTATGCGCGGTATTTGTGAAAGTCATTCATAACGGTGTTATTTTTATTAACCATTGTGGAAGGTATTCACAACGGTTTTTTTTAGTAACCGTTTTTATTAAGAACTCCTAATATTTTGAAAAATTAAATTTGTTTCATGCCATTCAAAAACCTGCATATATCAGCAGCACCGTATACCAGCACCAGCATAAATCACAGCTGGGTTCATCAGAACTCAATAGATTCAATTCAACCACAACAGCAGCATCATATATATATATATATACTTACAAGGAGTTGAATTTACATGAACTAATCATTCCCTAACTTCAACAAAAATTTTACTAATAAGTTGATCTAAACTCTGAGTATCATACATTTCTATTTTCTAAGACGTATTTGCCTAACATGTCTCTTACCTCGTCTATATCTATACTTGAGTACTCCTCAATCTGTTGTGACGGGTTGATTACATACTGCGGAAAAAACAAAGAGAAGACATTATTGTAACAACAACAATTACTGCATAGCAACATCATGGTATATATAGCAGCAAGCAAGACAACATTAGCTCTAATTTAAAAAAAGTAATAAACACATTATTAAATTACTAACCTTTTCTGGAATAATGATATATCTTCGCCTAATAATCTCCAACATGAACCGACAAACGTAGTATCCACATTGTATGCTATCTGGCTGGCGAGGGGCCTATTATTACATAAAAACAAACAAACGAGAGAAGGCTCACATCAGAATCTTGAACTTTAGGTATTGTATTAGTATTAAACACAGATTTTTGCACTTAATGTCATTGTATTTGAGCACGTACCCCTGTTATCGTAATAAAAATCGGGCCAACATCGAAATCTTTCCGGGTTGATCCTGCTCGTTTGCTCTTCTCTTCTCAAATGCCCTTTTTTTTTTAAATAAAAAAGGAGGCAGAAACTCATTTTTTTAGGGGCAAAAATGAGCTTTTTTCTATAAATAAAAATTGAAACTTAATGTTATTATAAATAAATCAGTATTATAAACTTACTTATTAATCAAACGCTTAAAAGTCTCGCTTGGTGGATGATGTATAGAGTCCAACCAGAATACTTTTTTCCTTGTCGGCATGATGGCTGCTAGCACCCAATGAGTCCTACATCAAGAGACATCATCATTATTAACAAGTACATATATTAGTTATGAAAATGCAATTGTAGGGGGAAACGTAATATTAATTTGTTTATTACCCTTTTTCATTATAAGCGCCAAAAATCAGCTTCTTGGTTGTCGCCAATTGCTTTGAGCAATATAATCTACCCGTTCTTGAACGAGAAATCGGAATAAATAAAGATAAAACATAGGGGCACAGGAATCCGTATTGATCAGATGGAATATTCTTCTCGGGGATCACTCTCAATTTCAATATCCTACATTATTACGGTATTAATTCCGGTATTTAAAACACTATCTAGTAGTCAGAATATTAGAATATGAAATTATTTATTAAGAAACTTACTTCATCCAAACAAATAGGTGTGCCACATCAATCTGGTCTAGGCCAGCCCATAAGGCTAGCATATCCCATGATATAAGTGCTTGGCGCTCAACCCCCAGAATATCCTCCTCGAGCGGAATAACTATCAATTGCTCGGTGGCTATGCGATGGCCACCTCTCCTCATGCGCTTTCCTCATCGTCGCCGTTCTTACTTTTTGCATGTAATCCTTCCCAGAATATTGTGAGTCGTTTAAACTCCTAACTTCTTTCAGGTCCGGGAAAGAATGAGTTTTTGATTTTGTGCTACTACCACCAGCCTACACATGTAGTAGATAATTAAAATAATAAAAAATCCAAAGGTAACATATCCTAGTTGGAGTAATAAAAATAAAAGCGTACTTAATTAAATATCTCGTCAACCTGCTCTTTCAATGATGAGGTAGTAGTAGCGAGTAAGACCGGGGACTTAGGCTTATCAGTCTTTTTGTCCCCTACACAAAATTACCATGCTTTTTATAAATACAGACAAAATATAAATAAAGGGAGCGAGGTTTTTAAAAAAATGGAGAAGTTAATTAAATACCTCATCAAGTTGTTGTCTCGACGAGGTCGTTGGCATGTCTGTGGACTTAGGCTTATCCGCCAAAGCCGGCTTTTTTGTTCCCTACAAAAAAAAAATAACATATAAAAACATTCAACAATTAAAAATTTAACATATATATAAAGGTATTTCTTCTAACCCCAACTGCTTTCCGCTGCTTAGGCGGAGACGGCCGAGCCAAGTAGATGTGAGTTTCAGGCCATTGGATGAAACTTCCAACCACATCTTCCAGAATGGTAATGTCGTCATGAACTGGGACAGGCAGTTGAAAGTCTTCATGGCCTGGAAAGACTGTAATTATCTCTACTTTGGTATTATTCGGCAAAATGTTTTCGCCATGAACTACAGTTTCCGCTGCTGCAGATTTGGTGTGCATTTCTACGAGACCCCGGCCAACACGCACATGTGGCTTTTTGGTTTTAGGGTCAGCAAGAATAACTGGCCTCTTGTTTACGGCCTGAAGAATATACACATACATTATTATATCCCAAAATTTAATAGAATTCATATAAATTTAACTAATTAAACACTTCATGCATACCTTACTGAAAACAGGGAACTGACTTGAAGGAGATGTATGCTGTTTTCCATCAACCGTCTTCTCAAGTTGCATCTCCTTTTCAGACCCATTATTTACCTAATAATAAAATTAACCAATGGCACCAAGCAAGTCAGAAGTTATAGCATTAGAGCTGGCAGGGAACACACCCCTTGATCTTACCCAAAAAAAAAAAGAAAAGAAAAATAAGGAAGTATTAGGTACCTGATCGGCTTTAGTTGTTACAACTTCAGAAGCATTATTAGGTACCTGATCTTTCTGAATCTCATTGACCGATACTTCCTTCTCATGTATTGCCAAGGTAGTAGCGGCCTCTTGACCAATCTGTTGTACCTTATTATTACCCCCTTTAGAAATGACATCCTCCATCATCTTCACTTCTTCTTCGGAAAGCTTGCCTCCAAAGATTCATTCACTTTAGTAGTACGGATGCCATTAATCAAGTCTGCGTGCCAAGAATGTAATGTGTCAGCAATTTTTATCCCAACAATAACATGTGAATTGAACTTAAATGAAAATAATAGAATAAATGTTACCATGTCAGCCTTCTCAGACTTAGTCTTCCTTTTCTTCTTTATCGGGGCAGTTGTCACATAATATTTCGTTACTCCAACCTGTAACGGGACGCCCCTCAAACGACCTGGATGTTCGGGTCGGCCGATCGCTCTAGCAAGAACGTCATTATGACCACTGGGAGTGAATTTCCCTTCTTCTACCTCTTTCAATACGTTGTCCTATAATATATTAAATAAACTTCAAATTATATTTGTGACTAAAATAATAAAGTTAGTAATGAACTCGTCTTAATAAAATAATGCTTACTATGTTGGCCAACACTTCCTCATCATATTTGTCACGCGACCGGGATCCTTTAGGCGTGTGTCCTTCTTTATAAGTTACATGCCGATCCACCTCTTTCACTCCCTTTGCCACCTACACATTAACATGGTAACATTTATACACGTAAATGTGTATCAATGCAAGTCCAAGTGTCATTAAAAAAATAATGTCTCACAGGGGAATAATGCATGCTACTTACGAGGTTCTCTTCTATCTTTCTGTAACCGCCTCGAGAACCATACCATTTCCCCTTCTTGCATGAAATGTTAGCACGATTTCTTCTGCTAACGGCCTTAAAATAATTATACAAAAGCGCAAGTAGATGAGATAATAAAAAGATTATATAAAGGACTCATTAATTAAAAAAATGATAGGTAAATCGTTAAAAGGCGAGGATATTTAACCTGAAACTTCTCAGTAGTTCTCATCTTTTTGAAAAGATCCCATTGTTCCTGCTTGATGGTGGGACACTTGTTTTTCGGTGGGCTCTTACGCATTTCCCCCGTTGCCTTGTCCACATACAACCAATCCCTAGCAACGTCACACCTCCACTGCCTGTGGACATCCGCTGCCTTATGCATTAAATACTTATCATGGCTTTCATCGGGTATAATAAAGTCTTCCTTTACACGAGCCAAGTATAGCTCCGCCAATTTTGGATTCAAATTTCTAAAATCATCTAAATGGATAGGCACAAACTGTCTTGTGCAAGTACCAATCCAACTGGAGAAAAAACCCACATTTGGACCAGTAGGGAAACCCATCTCACTCCATGTTATTTCCAACGGCTTTTTAGCGGCTATAGCTGCAAGGACTTTCTGGCACTTCGTAGCACCCCTCTCACCAGGCTTATTATCCTGAGGATTATTATTCTTTTGACTTCTTTTACGTTTTTCACCCATGATAATCCTAAAACCCAAATATGAATGATATAGGAAATGAACAACTTAACAACGTACATGCAGAGTATTATCTAAAACCCTAAACCCTAATAGGAATGAAAATTTAAAACAACAGATTGAGCTTCTAAAATCCTAAACCCTAATAAGAGGAGTGAAGTAGATGATGCGGGATGATAAAGATAACAAAGAAGACGAAAAACAAACAGATGCATGAAAAAGAAAAAAGATGATCGTCTTAAAACCCTAATGACTAAACACAAAATTAAAGTGAACATACCTGATGATGATGATGATAAAGAGAACGAGAAGGATGATAAGGAAGGCAACAGAATATGGGCGTCGGAAATTGGGCGACGGCCGGCAACGAGAATGTAGAAAGCGAGGAAAAGAGAAGAATTAACTCAGGATACCAACGGTTGAACTAATGTTGTGTGTGTTTGTGTATGGCATGCTGTATGGGTTTCTAAATTAGTTTTTTATTAAGACAAACTATTGACAACGGGTGCTCAAAGAAGAACCGTTGTTATATGTTAATAACAACGGGTCAATAAAACTCAACCGTTGTCAAAACTTTATTACAACGGTTAAAATATACCTGTTGTAATATATTTTCACCAAATTTGCGCCAAATGAAATATGTCAAAAAAATCATTGACAACGGGTAGAGGTACTACACCCGTTGTTGAAAGTATTAACAACGGGTAATTTAAATATAACCGTTGTTATTGTTGAACCTCTTTTTTTTAAAAAAATTACTGTAATTCCATTACAGTCCAAACTCAGTAACAATACATACTGTAAAAGAAAGCACCATATACTTTGCAACATTATTCAAAGAATTTCAACACCAAAGATCCACATCTAATAATAAGATCAAGAAAATAAGACAACACCAAAGATGCATGCATACTCTTTGCATATCTAAGCTACAGGATTTACCATGCCATGCAAATTTGGGAATTTTTATTTAACAATATAATGACCATTATTGATTTACCAATAAATTAAACCATCAAATTATTGGTCTGAAAATGACTCAAAATGTTGGTCGTCCATATCACTGTGTCCTGATGAACTATCTCAGGATCGGGGACGTTTCTTGGATGTCATAGTTTCTTCGTTAACCCAAATACCTTCACCATGGTCATCACGCATATAGATGCTTTCAGTGTCCTCATGATCAGTGTCAACATCGTCGAAATAAGATACAGTGGTAGACTGATCCATTCCCTCAAAAACGACATCCTGATCATCATCACCATTATCGGATGGACTACTCCTTCTACTCCTTATAGACAGTACAACAGACCACTTCTTATCCATAGGATCGGTGACATAGAACACTTGTTTAGCTTGGGATGCCATTATGAAAGGATCATCCTTATTATTGCCAACCTTACCCAGATTGACCAACGTAAATCCCATCTTATCCTTTCGGACACAATGGATGTTGTTATCAACCCAGTTACATCGAAACAAAGGCATTGTGAAATTAATGTAATCTAGTACCAATATTTCTTGAATAACACCATAATAAAGGCATTTTCCCCAAATAGGCTTTTTATCTTTTGAAGTATCAAAGTGCATTGCCTCAAATTCAGAACTCACACCACTATTTTGCATTGTGCTCAACTCATCTTGCTCGCGGGTGTAAAAAGTATATCCATTAATGGCAAAACTGTTGTAAAAGGTGACCCTGGCATTTGGACCTAAACCAAGACGTAGTAACCTGGGAGTGATGTCATCACCAGTTTGATCAGTACACTCTAAGACAATATTCCTAAACCACTCTGCAAACGTCTTCGTATGCTCGTTCCCAATCCACTTCTCGGACTTGTTTGGGTGATCGTATTTGGGCTCATCTTTGTGTTGTTGAATATAAGGTTTCACCTCACCTTCGTTGTTTAGCACATACGTGTGTGCTAAATGCAACATTTCACGTGTCACAATTTTTTCAACCCGACCCCTAATACCTTTTCTGGTGTATTTTAACGTCCGGAAAAGCCATATAGCTAATATTACCACATCTTTCACAAGGACATGCAATACTAGAAGAACCTTTCAAATTGTTCGAAACGAATTCATAAAATTCAGCTAAACCATCCTTGTAGGTGCGGTTACTCATATTTGCATCAATCATCCAAGTTCAAGTCATTATTCTACATTCGTAATAATAGGCAACTAATTCAGAAAATACAATAATAGGCAAACCAATAAACAAAATTCAGGAAAGCAATTAAGCTAAATTATCAACAAATAAGATAATAACCCAAAAAATCCTATATCTATAAGCGTTGCTAAGAAACATATATATACCTGATTGATAAACACGATGAGGGAGAGAAGACGTGACAACAGTGACGGAGATGAAGACAGAGAGACGATCAGGGAGGAATGGAGGATGATATAGTAGCAGTATTAGCTTGTGTTTGTGTTTTGTAGCGTATAGCAGAATAAAGCAATCTGTTGTTCTTAAGATTTTCATAATATTAATAACAACGGTTATTGAGTCTACAACCATTGTTAAAAAGTATTAAAAACGGGTTCTAATATAACCGTTGTGATTACTTTTCACTAATTTGGCTCCAAACCATTAACAACGATTAAAATTTAACCGTTGTTATTAGTTTTTTCATTAACAACGGTTTTTCAAGTATGACCCGTTGTTAAAACCAATCACAACGGTTAACAACACAGAACCGTTGTAATTAAGTTTGGTAAAATTCGCGGAATCAATTCTACAACGTGTTTTGATGATTTTCGTGAATAAGCGTTGTTAAAGGGCCGTTGTGGTTGCCTGTATTTGTAGTAGTGTGTCACTGATGAATGTCCAATCCCATTTGACACACCCTTGTTGTTGGAATGCAACTTTCAAATTCCTAAAAAAGTAGGACCATGTATCAGTCATCTCTTTCCCAACAATTGCATAAGCAACTAAGAAGATGTTGTTGTTACTGTCTAAGCTGATGGCAGATAAGAGCATTCCCTTATACCTCCCCTTTAAGTGACACCCATCAACACCAATAATTGGCCTACATCCCCTTAAAAACCCTCTTATCCAAGCAGTATAGGTCACAAACATAGCCTTAAAGTTGAATACTCCATCATTGCAGGGTGAATGCCATGTAGTGAGTTCCCAAGACCCTGGGTTGGTTGACTTGATCATTTCTGCATAAGCTGGCAGTAGGTTATAGCTCTTCTCATGGGCTCCAAAGATAAGTTCAGAAGAAACAACTCTCACCTTGTACAAAGTTCTTCTACAAGCCTCAATTCCAAATTTGAGCATTAACAAATCAACAATGGAATTAACAGGCATATTAGGTTGTGCTTTGAGGTCTGACTCTAATTTCTTCACCATCCATATTGTTGTTGCCATAGGATTCTTCTTCAGGAAAAAAAATTCGTTATGCTCCCCCTCAATTTTCTTAATTGCCCATGTCATTTTATCAAGCAACCTTGAACAATGGATCTTCCATGTGCATTTTCACTACCACACTCAGCAGTATACCTTGCTTTGTCAGACTTTAAAACAACAACACTGAAGCCTTACTGGATGCAATAATCAGAAAACACTGACAACCACTCATCTTTTGACATAAACAACAACCATGGCTGAAGTGTAATTTCACCCCATCTTTGAGGTATATACATTCTACCATTTTTATAAGCCCTATCAAAGTAGTGTTCTCCATCATCTTCATTGGTACCATTAATGGTTTTATCAAAATGATGCATTTCTGTTGAATTTTGAGCAATGCATTCATTTTCTTCATTACAGCCATAACTCACCCCATCTTCTTCCTCATCCATACTCTTATCAGTATCACTACTGCTTCATCAGTGTTATAGTCATCATCTGTGCTCTCGTTGCTTCTATCATAACTCTCCTCCTCCTCCTCCTCCTCTATGTGTTCTTTTACTCTCATAGTTCTCCTTGGCCTCACATTACTAGTTCCACTTTCATCCACAATCTGACCTTTACCAGATGATGAAGGCACATACACACCCTTCCTCCTAGCTGTAGTCTTAGGGATTTTCCTTTGTGATTGATCAGATTTTTTTGAGGGGTTTGGTGTTGTGTATTCATAAGGAATATATGAAATAAATCTGTTATGAGTGGGACAGTTTTGGGAAAATTGAGTCTCATTTATCCCATTTGTGTCATTTTGTGAATTTGGCTCATTTTGAGTATTTGTGCCATTCTTAGGAGGGTTTTGGTTGTCATGGGTGTCTGAAGTAAACCTGTTATTAGTGGGATAATTTTGGGGATTTGACTCATTTTCAGGATTTTGGGGCATTGTATTATGAGAGGAATTTGGATCAGATTGTGTAACATTGGGGTTTATGTTGGATAACTCTTCAGATTCATACACTCACAAAGATGGTTTCATTTGTTTCCACATCAACAACAGGAATATCTATGGTTAATGCCTCTACCTCCAAAGCTTCCCTTTCCCTTCTATCCCTCTCCTCTTGATGTCTCTGTTTTCTTTTAGCTTCTTCCCTTTGTACTCTTTGTAACTCACGCAACATTTCAAAATGTCTGATAGGGTTCT
Organism: Silene latifolia; assembly: GCF_048544455.1. Lineage (NCBI taxonomy): Eukaryota > Viridiplantae > Streptophyta > Magnoliopsida > Caryophyllales > Caryophyllaceae > Silene > Silene latifolia. Next base: position 87,482,283 of record NC_133526.1, read on the forward strand.
TTGTTTCCTCAATCCAAATATGAATTGTCTCATGCCCAGCAAAATGATCAAACATATTAAGTAAATCCACATCACTCCTAATATATATCTTACACCCATTTTTGTAATACATATCGTATACATCAGGAATAAGAACATTTTGCTTCATAGATTCCTCCCCAAAATCACTAATTAGGTCTAATAATTGGACCAAATCAACATCATAAATGGCCCAATCAAAGGACTTAGCTTTGTAATGACATTCCAACCGAACAGCAGCCATCCTATCATTTTTTAACAATAAAAATACAAATAAATAACCAGAAAAATACCAATAATTTAAATCTAAGCATATTTCTTTGATCAACCATCAAAATCTGGTACATGCAAGCAATCAAAATGTAGTTTACGCTGTAAATATTCAAAATTTGCTACATGCAAACCATCAAAATACCAAAACTTTAATCAACAACCCTAATCTATAATAAACCACAAATTTCAACAGTAAAAAATAATGAGAACAAGTAAAATATCTTACCTTTATGTTGAACAGATGAAGAAATCAAGATTTAGAGTTTAGTTTATAAAGATGCATTCAGGAGGGAGATTAATTTAAGAGAAGTTAGAGTTGGTTTTTGCGTTTCAGAGAGAATGAATGTTTAGAAGATTTAGGGATAATAATACTGGGTAATAGAAGAATAAGAAAGGTCAACTAATTGAGTATTAGGTTAACTTTCCCGCCTTTTCTCCTCTTACTTTTAGGTTATATGGCAACTTAACACCGTTAAAGTTAATCAGTCAAAAAAGGATGTGAAAATTTTATATTTTCCGCTTAAATTTATTAGTTATATTTTCCGCATTATCGCGGGGTGTCACATATATACTTTTGTTGGCAGAGCGATGAGTTGTATGTTTTAGACGAATACTTAGTTAAGGTATAAGCGAGTTGGTAGTCATGGAAAGAAGTCTGGAAGATTTTGGTAAGTGTTGTGTAGTCTTTGAGGTTACGCAGACGTAACCTTAAGTTTAAGAGGGGTAGGATGCCATATTGCGGAAGTAGCATTAAATTTTTATTTGTTATTTGTTTGTTTTAGTAAGTGTTGGTAAGCGTGATGAGTTCTGTTATAACATTAGGGTGGACTAGAGGGTTAAGTGGTTGTAAATGTTGCTGGTGCACCATGATGTTTTTGAGTATTTGGGAGAGCAGTAGTAAGAACTTATGGGTATTTGGGATTTTATGATGGATAGGGAACTTCGGGACGAAATTCTTTTTAAGGGAGGTAGAATGTGATACTACTAAAGTTAATGGTAAGTATATAGTTGTCTAATATGTGTAAGTAGTGTCATAATGTGAGTTAGTCATGATAACATTGCTAAGGAAGGTGTAAGTGGAGTAAGTTCAAAGTAGTAGGTAGCACGCGCGAAGTTCGAGGACGAAATTCATTTTAAGGAGGGAAGACTGTAATACCCCTCATATTCTAAGGTTATAGGACTCTTTGTGTATGTCCAAGTATAGTGTAGACTATGAAAGAATAATAAGGAATTTGAACAAATGTGTTATAAATTGGAAATATGATTGCTTGTTTTGGAGGAATTTTCAAATAGTTATATCTATAGTTTTCTAGCTCCGATAAGGGTGATTCAAATTGAAGATGAAAGCTTATGGTCTTAGCTTTCCAACGCATGGTCACAAACTTAATTCCGATAAGTAACGAAGAAATGGCAACTGTTTGAAAATTAGTGCGCAAAGCTGAACTAGCTGAGTAGGACACGCGTTAATTACTTTCCTAATTCCACTATTTCCTAAATTGATTCTAATATTATTATATTAATCCTAAACTGACCTACCTCAACCATATATGTATATATATACTGAAGGAAAGGAAGATCTATATACTAACATACTCATATATGTTTTAATTTAATTTGTCATAAAATTAAATGGTGAAACTTATGCATGCAAACATTAAAACAATATAAAGAAGAAACCATCATCTTACATTGTGATTTTCGGATTTATGGGCACAAGTGAGTTCACCTACTCACTTGTTCTTGAGCTCTCCAAATGGAAGAACAAGGATTCAAGTGTAGAATCCCTCCCAAAAGCATATACCCAAGGAATCTCTTAATAACCAATATTATTTAGATCTAGTAATAATATTAGTTTTACTATAAAATTGACACAATATAAATTGCATTTTCACTCTTGAAATTTCGGTCAAGAGGGAGTATTTTTGTGGTTTATTTCTCTAGAAATCTCATAAGATGTAGAGAATATCAACTTTCTTACACTAGAAAATTATGTAGTGGAAAAATGAATGAATTGATTATGAAAAAGAAGGGCTCTTCTCTTTCTTGTGGGATGGCCGAACATTGCTTGGGTAGGTTGCCCAACACTTTTCATTTGTGCTCTTCACAAGAGACTAGGCATGCAAGCCTACTACCTAGTGTTATGATTGTGTTTTCATTTAAAAATAAACAACACAATATAAACTATGTACACACCCCTTTATTTTCGGTTTTGGGCATAAAATGGAGAATCCATTTTATTTTGTCATTTGTCAAATTTGTCACATGTAACATGTTACATGACATGTCATAATGTAATGTATTTTTATCATATTAAAAATCTACATACTCATAAAATATGTCATTTACAAAATTGACTAGTAATTCGTAATTACTCGTACCAAAAATGTTTCCAGATTATAAATTACAACATTCTGTATTTATAATGATTTATTCATTCCGTTCCAATTGTTTCTGTAAACAATAATTTCATCCAAGTAATAAAATAATTCGATTACTTAGACCGTGTCTTATTTAATCATATTTACAATAAGATACGTAAATTATACTCACAAAATCATCCGTCAATTTTAAGCAATTTAATTAACTCGTATCGGTATACGATCAATTAAATAATCAATTAAGAGTATTTCCCTATAGGTATGACCTAAGGGGATCAACTGATCACCACCGTCGCACGACAGTAATGTCAAACTCTAGTCAGCCAATCATTACCGATATGTGTGGACCAGTTGACTGTAAAATATTACATCCCACATGTATTCTTGAAATGAGATTTAATAATGATATTTAAATCATGTGATCGCACTATTGTTGAGGACACATTTCCCAACAATCTCCCACTTGTCCTCGACAAGTGTGCGTCACCAATTCTCTTGTCCTATTACTATCTCCCACTCAATGCAAGGTGTCTTTCAGGTCGTACTTGCAAGTGATCATACCGAGAGTGGTTTCCTCGATCTGGAGAATAACTGATTGACCGGATTTATCTATCATAGATACCTTCCGAGCGTGGCCACGCATTTCCAGTTCATTACTCCTCGAGTGGCCCTGAGATATTGTTATAACCCTGACAAGGGGGTGGACAATTTCTATCGCACTTATTCCCTTCGACTAGCCACAGCCATCATAACCCAAAATATGCCCATTTGACCCCATTTACGAAGGTCGTAGTAACACAAATCAAAGTTAATCTGAAACTGTGCCATCTTAGGCGAACAGTCTTTAGTCAAAAGAATCGACTCATTAGAATACTATAGCAGCTCTCGCCACGACCAGGCTATATAAATTTGCAGAACTCTATAAGCGGTCATAAGGCCCGACAAAGTGTTCCTAACAGTCTGCCTATGTGATCGACTAGTCATCTCACATGACTATATGGCACTTGAACTTGCCATCAATCGCATCACACTCTAGTCACTTCGAGACGTCACCTCATACAAGTGACTATGGGCGAATACAATGCTAATCCGTGTTCACTTTAACGGGGTTCAATTGTCTCCACAACCCGTTTGGATGTAACAAAGTATAATAAAAGAGTTTTAAAGTAAAACTCGAACGACAAATGCGATTATCACATATGAATAGTCAATGCCTGATTACTATTTCATGTTCTATAATCTAATTTGGTCTTGTACATAGTTGTTCATTTCAATTCAATTGAAATGACATGACTCATCATGTTTAGCCTTTGAGAAGGCTTTGGTTAGTAGGCTTTATCAATTTCTTGTACCTTACTCAACCTCACTACATACTCGTTTTCCTTTGTAATGTATACATTTGCATTACAAAACTTTCTGAGTACGTGTCGAGATCCAATCAAGACATAGGCCCTCTAGCCTAAGAATAGCTCCCACTGTTTTCACAGTGTGCGGGACTCATCCTTCTTGCACATCTCATGATTGCAAGTGTACTCAAATTCCGTTATAAATATCTCTCATTGTTCTTTATTGCCTAGAACGATTCTAGAAAATCTACTTCTTAATTAACATTGCCACAATGGTATCTTAACCATCCTAATGTGTTTTGATTATGGTTTTGTCTGAAACCATGTGCAATCTCAATTGTCAATTGTCACTTGTGTAACACCCTTACACAAAATTGCATCATAAACACTTTGCATCATAGCCTTAATACTTCTGCAAGCACTTAAGGGTAATCTTTATTGCTTACTTTGTGAAGATTACTTAAATTCGATTTTGAAAACAATTCATCATACTCAAAGTATATGAAGTGTTATACATCTTTACTCATTTAATTGATCCTAAGAAAGAAAATGGAATCAATCAAATATGTTCAATTAATTGAACTAGTCATGAATCTTATCAACGTAAGACTTCTTATTGACGCTAATATCATGTGGATTTATCTTCATAAAACCGGATATTCAAGATGTATTATAATACTCCAAAAGTCTTAAATCATTCTAAATGATCAATATGTCATCCACATATCGGACTAATTAAAACTTCCGTAACTCCCACTAAACTCCATGTATAAACATAACTTCTCAACTTATCGAGAAATGTTTTATCACATGATCAAAATGTTGATTCCAACTCATTGATGTCCTACTTAAGATTCTCTCTTAAGTTTCACATTATCTTAGGATTGCAAGAATCTACAAAACTCATGACATGTATTGAATACATTTCTTCTTTTGAAGAAGTGGGTTTTAGATTCACTTGCTTCGTATTTCATAACCTCATAATGAAACACAATCCCTAAGAAGATCCAAATAGACTTAAGCATTTCAATTAGTGCAAAACCCTTTGCAACCAATCTTGCTTTGAAATATCTCTTTATTAGTGCAAAACCCTTTGTCACTAATCAAGCCCTTTCGTTTCGGATTTTCATGGCTCTAAGCCTTGTATTGAGTTGTGACTTAAACACTCTTATGTAAGTCATATGTTCATTACTTTCTAGAAGTAATCAACTTGAATCAAACAATTTCTTTTGTAAGTTATAAGCTCTTCACTTTCTTAAAAGTAGCATGAATTCATCATTTTTAACAAGTGACGAATTTAACCTCCTAGGCTTTAAAGAAACAACGTCTTACACAAAATGTCTCATGTAGCCAAGAAAGACCAATTTCTTGCGATATAACATTCTTTGTGGCATTCTTTGTGGCTCTTGAATAATTTCTCCCACTCTGTCTTCTAGAAATAAACTTGTATTTTAGTAAGACAGCTTCACGAGCCGCAAACCCGTCGTACTCGTGATAATTGAAAAGGGAAAAATGAGCATTTGTTTCTTGTGAAAACTTACAAACATGGTACCCTTACCATTTCATATCTCATATGATTCGATTTAGTGGAAAAATAATTTAGACAAAAATGATAAAAATCCACAAAAGGATCAAGTAACTCAAAATAACTTGATTGAAGTCCAAACCATATCGAATAGCGTTTGATTTCTTATCCAACCACACATTATTCCATAATGTGTGCTAAGAGAGATTAACTTGTGATACTATATCATATTTCCTTTGGCTTATATCAAGGTCTTTACTTTGATAATCCCATCACGACTAAATCGTGATTCCTTGAACTCTTTGAAATTCTTCAAAGATTTCTCTATTTACCTTATTAAGTGAACATATTAGCGTCAACTTAAATTGTTGGTAAAAGAAAATGATCAACCTATTTTGGATCAATGATTTACAACCTCGATCTCCTTTTCAACCAAAAGGCACGAGACATCTTGCTTTGAATACAAGATACGCATATACCATTAACAATCTAATGGTTTCAAGAGTACTCGATAACTCTTTGCGTTCATCATTCCAAAATTTAAGGTTTAATCTTGGGTTACCAATTTGAGTCTTGCATCATCTTCATGATATATCGTTCTAGTTTGGTTTAGAATATTATCACCTTGATAATGGGCTAGCCATATATCAAATCGTGGTGTAAAAGGGTCACAAAAGTGAAACCTCTTTGTATCTTAACAAGTATGTATTCTTATTTAGAGTTTATGTACTTAATAGTCACAATTAAGTACAACTCCAAACCCGAAAACTAGATTGAGTACACAATGACTCTATCTCTCGACATCATTGATGCTAGTCGTCATATTCTAATCATTCTATGTATCAAGTACAACGATGTAAACCACCACCGGTTTCTAATATTGACGAAGTGGTACTAGCAAAATTTATGCCAATCATATAAACATTTAAAGAAGAAGATCCTATTAGATGTCCCACAACTAATTTGTTGATTCTTCAATAATTTGGGGTAGTTTCCTTTCTAGTGTCCAACATTTAAGACAATGGAAACTTTATCGGTCGGGATTGATAGGTTTAGTATTGCTATTCTCAACAACTTTACTTTCAACATTACCTTGTATCAATTCCATTATAATCTTTACTTCTTGTATCAACAACGGTTTAAGAGAATGCTCCCACTCATTTCAATGAGTCTTTACTTAGATAAGCAAAGTTGAATCTTATGAAGATTACTCTTCAATTTAATCGTTTTAGTCTTAAAACTTTCATTGAAGTGGTTGCGTTATTTTGGTCAATTACGAATTCTAACAAAACTAATTACCAAAATAATTTATCGCTTCAAGGTACTTAATTCAATTAAGTATATGAATAATAATCCATTGTAAGTAGATGTGTTAGTCAAGTATCAAAAACTTGTTTGATAATGAATAACTTTAATCTATACTCTTTACAAGAGATCCTTAGCAATGGTTCATATGAGGTTTTAGAAGCAAATTCAAATTTGTCTTTAGTTACGATATTTTAATGGAGATTTGAATCAAAAACGAAATGATATCGTATATGAATTGTGGTAAAGAAATAGAACAATAATAACAACGGAATAGTGGAAAACTTAACATTTATCGTTTTATTAATACTTGTAAACAAGTATAGCATTTACATAGTGACCTCTACCCAACTATGATAAATGATTCCAAGACCCAAATTCATATTAACTTGGGCACGGTATGGCCGATGAAACCCTTATCAATATAACTCGGTGGATTAACGTTTTAATCGATTCTACTTTTAGAACTCTTGGTCGATAAAATTACTCTAATATTTATCTATAGCCCGGAACACATGCAACTACGGTCGCGAATACTTCCGTTGAGCTCAATCCAAATTTCGAATAAATGTGTCCATGATCCAAATCCACATCAACTTGGGCACGGTATGGACGATGAAACCCTCATCAACATGAATTCGGTGGATTAACACTCATCACCCACTTCCCCTACGTAACAAGGTTTGTACCCCGGTAGGGCCGAGTGCACTCCCCTCGCGAAATAGGTTTTCATGGTTTCTACTATTTGGTAAGGCTATGTCTCAATTGTTTATTTTAGCGAGAGGTCATGTCAATTTATTATCTATCACGTTTTAAGTGAACTAAAGCGGTGAACTACGATAATTTTAATTGACACGGTCGATAAACTCGATAAAATAAGGATGCATGTTTTAGTTATGGCGATTTAGCGATGCATGTGACATAAAATAAAATGCAAGCATAAAGATAAATAAATCCTAGTATGGCCTTTCCTAAAATAGAAAAACTATTTAACTATTACATATTCGGAAACCAACTCCATTGGTCCCTTGAACTTCGGTTGTGGCACGCATCTCGAGGTAACACCGTCTTTATGTATCGCCATTCTTGAAGAAATCCGTCTTTGGGAACTCCGGAATGAATAAAATTACATAATAAATTACATAATTTCCTATTATACATTTGTAACTAAAATAAAATAAATCTATTAAATTACAAAACGGTGATACGAGATCACAATAAATTACAACCGAATCGATATTCCCATACATTTCGGGAAATACCAATTAAAATCTAAGGCCATACTAAGTAAAATTACATAATTCAAAATTACATAAATTAAAATTATGACAATCATAAAGAAAAATGCAGCATTATAATATGTATGAACATGCTCAATTTTATGCTAAATCGCCTTTAATTAGCCAATATCGTATATTACTCGGTTTTTACGGATTTGCGTGATTTCAACATTTTACAATCACAAAAATACATAAATTCATATTTATGCATAAGTTAATTACCCTAACCTCTTAGGACTCAAAATTTAGTCTTCACTAATAATTTGACCATAATTAACCCATATTTATAAAATTTGTTCATAAATGGACCAAAAATTACAAAAATAAGCTATAAACTTCAAATAAATCACAAAATTTCAAATAAATTAAAAATTTGAAATTTAAACTCATGAACATTCTGGAAAAATACCATGACACTCATAATGTTCAAAATCTTAGGTTAAAAAATTTCGAAATTTTTCCGGAAAAACAATGTTGCGGTTTATCGATTTTTTAATAAAATAATCATAAAAACATGGAAAAATTATATTCATAAACTTTTCAATTTTAGATCTGAAAAAGATAATAAAATGCAACATTAGACGTTTTTCCTAAGTCATAGATTATGTTTTATTAATTTTTCACTAATAATGTCACTATTTATGCTATTTTTCTTCAAAAATCCATAAATCATGGAAAAAGACTTCTTTATAGCCAATTATTTTACACACATCTTGTAAAATTGCATGTAACAACATATTAATTTTATATGACCAGATTCGAAATTTAACTCATTTTAACCTATTTTTCACCTAAATCCGAATTTAATAATGAAAAATCCATTTTTCGAGCATAACAAGTCCAAAAATTATGCAAATTTACAGGTTATCTCAAAATAATATATGTGACAACATATCCAAAAATCAATGGAAAATTCAAAGTATAGCTAATTTTAGACCGAAAATGACATTTTTACTCATAAAATCATATTTAAATGCCATTATTGTATAATATGAACAATAAAAATCCGTAAAATTAACAAAAATATCCTAAAAGATTTTAGGACCAGAAATATTAACATGCATGAATTAATTTCGTGATATATCATAATAACACAAATTTTACAAGTTTTATATGTTATTATTATAACTCGGAAAAACTTTTAACCGATTTGCATGCAAACAACCGTGGCTCTTGATACCGATTGAAGGAAAGGAAGATCTATATACTAACATACTCATATATATTTTAATTTAATTTGTCATAAAATTAAATGGTGGAACTTATGCATGCAAACATTAAAACAATATAAAGAAGAAACCATCATCTTACATTGTGATTTTCGGATTTATGGGCACAAGTGAGTTCACCTACTCACTTGTTCTTGAGCTCTCCAAATGGAAGAACAAGGATTCAAGTGTAGAATCCCTCCCAAAAGCATATACCCAAGGAATCTCTTAATAACCAATATTATTTAGATCTAGTAATAATATTAGTTTTACTATAAAATTGACACAATATAAATTGCATTTTCACTCTTGAAATTTCGGTCAAGAGGGAGTATTTTTGTGGTTTATTTCTCTAGAAATCTCATAAGATGTAGAGAATATCAACTTTCTTACACTAGAAAATTATGTAGTGGAAAAATGAATGAATTGATTATGAAAAAGAAGGGCTCTTCTCTTGTGGGATGGCCGAAAATTGCTTGGGTAGGTTGCCCAACACTTTTCATTTGTGCTCTTCACAAGAGACTAGGCATGCAAGCCTACTACCTAGTGTTATGATTGTGTTTTCATTTAAAAATAAACAACACAATATAAACTATGTACACACCCCTTTATTTTAGGTTTTGGGCATAAAATGGAGAATCCATTTTATTTTGTCATTTGTCAAATTTGTCACATGTAACATGTTACATGACATGTCATAATGTAATGTATTTTTTTCATATTAAAAATCAACATACTCATAAAATATGTCAGTTACAAAATTGACTAGTAATTCGTAATTACTCGTACCAAAAATGTTTCCTGATTATAAATTACAACATTCTGTATTTATAATGATTTATTCATTCCGTTCCAATTGTTTCTGTAAACAATAATTTCATCCAAGTAATAAAATAATTCGATTACTTAGACCGTGTCTTATTTAATCATATTTACAATAAGATACGTAAATTATACTCACAAAATCATCCGTCAATTTTAAGCAATTTAATTAACTCGTATCGGTATACGATCAATTAAATAATCAATTAAGAGTATTTCCCTATAGGTATGACCTAAGGGGATCAACGATCACCACCGTCCGCACGACATAATGTCAAACTCTAGTCAGCCAATCATTACCGATATGTGTGGACCAGTTGACTGTAAAATATTACATCCCACATGTATTCTTGAAATGAGATTTAATTATGATATTTAAATCATGTGATCGCACTATTGTTGAGGACACATTTCCCAACATATACTCCCATCACCTATCACCATATATTGACTATTGTAATGCTCACAATTATAAAACACAAAACATAGAGAGGGGAAGAGAAGAAGACTAGAGAGATAAGAAGCTTTTTCATCTTTCATCTACCGTAAGTTTCTAATCCCACTTTAATCAATTGTTTACATATGTAAGTTTGACCCTTGACCACCCTTGACCCCGACGTTGACCGGCATTAACCAACATTGACCCCCTTGACCGAGGGTTTGACCGTGCAGTTTGAGGGTGATTTCGAGGTAAATTCTTATCTTAATAGTTATTTTATTGATAGATTAGTAATTGTATGCCTATTATATGACGCTTAGATGCATAATTTGTTGAGGACCGCTTCTATTTGATCTTTAATTGTTTTATTTTGAAGAATTGCTAGAAGGTAGAAATTTTTTCAACACACTTGTTTATTTAATTAATTGGTTAATCGGTTTATGCAAGATGAATTATGTTGATGGTTGTTACTAGATGGATGGTTATTACGGGAATTACTTTTAGTTGGTTGTTTATGAGAATGTTGAGTTTGTCATTCTATCATGCTATTGGAATGGGCTTGATTATTATCATGAGATTGGTATTGTGATTATATTCTATCTATTAACGTTAATGGAAGGATGGTGTTGGAGTTTTGAGTTGTGCATAGCAAGAGAGATTGCTACTTCCAGGTGAGCATGGTACGTAAGTACTGCTGCCAGACAGTTCTGCGTAGTATGGAGGGTACTACTGCCAGTTGAGCATGGTACGAAAGTACTACTGCCAGTTGAGCATGGTGTTGAGGAAGTTGTGCTACTGCCAGTGATGTCTGTGATTTGTATGCAGTATGGTTGGAGGTGGTGATGATGGTTCATGGTCGGTTGGTTGAGCCACTACTGTTGTTTATTTGTTTATTTAATTAATCATTTGGGCTAATATTGCTGTTTAGATATTCCTACTTAACCGTTTGGTTGACAGTGTATTCTGTAAACACCTGTGATGAACCAATTATTGAGAAGCAGATTGGCTGACAGGTACTTGAGATTAGCTTACTTGGGGGCATGAGATGCGTGAGGACGGATGGCCGAGTCTAACTAGTCGTCTAGCTCACTTAGTTCAGACAGTTTTTATTTACGTATTCACTTTTTTTATTTCCGCTGCGTAGTAAATTGTATTATTATAGTTTTAATTAATCTTAACTATTATAATAAAATCATTATGGTTAATTTTATTTAAAGTACTTTGGATTGCTATACTTTGTTATTCACTACCTCGGGCAATCCGAGATGGTAACAACTCCTTTTATCTAGGAAGACCTAGTTAAGGCTCTTGGATAAATGGGGGTGTTACATTACTCGAGGACCGGTAAAGTTTAAGTGTGGGGAGATTTGATAAATAGTATTTATGTAGTGATTTACCTCCACTTATATACTTTTTTCGACTCGATTTTGTGTGCTTTTATCGTTTTAACGCTCATTTTACTAATTAATTCACAATTATTAGTTTTATTGTTCTAATTAAGTGTTTTCGCTATTCACAAGGATACGAGATTTCTCGGGTTTGATGAGGGAATGGTGACAGAGAGGGCACAATGGAGGGCAATGATACATGTGGATTTTTAGTATTTGACGTTATTTGATATATTTAATGTTTTCATTTAGTTTGTAAAATTTATTTGTTCTTTTCGGATTTATTACTCCTTTTTACCAACAACTTTCTTATATATTAATACTTGGTTCACTTTTAAGGTATTCCAGACCCTTAAATTTTACTTCGGTTTTCAAAATCATTTTAATCTTTATTCCGGATTTCAATTCTAAGTTTATATAAAATAAATCCGGACTTCGATTTTAAAACCTGTAAGTTTACCTGACTTTTGTATTATATTTCACTCCCCTTTTGTTTTTCACTTTTTCTTTTCTTTTTTTCGCATTTTTGAGGTGTGCGTTCACCCATGGACGGTTCTAAGGATGGTTCATGTCAGCCGACCCTAAATCATTTTGGGATTAAGGCTCTGATGTTGCTGTAACACCCCAACTATCCGGCCAAGATAATTGGAGCTTTATCATCTCGGTTTCCCGAGGTAGTGTTTTAAATCTTCGATAAAAGAACATTTTATAAATAACATAATGTTTAGTGAATTAAACAAACGTAAACAAATGAATAAATAAAATGCAACTCGTGACATCTATACTCTTCTAGCCAACTAGACTCGTCTCGTGATATCATCAAGCTCGTCCCGTCTCCCGTGTACTATCCAAACAACCTGAACATAACCTGTTCCCCATATGACCAAAGGATATCATATGGATCGACACAGGCCACCCCAAAAGAGACAGGTGACAAATACACGGACACAACAAATGTCAGTTTCAATAAACAATAAAGTGCGACACGACTCAAGTGTGTGAATATGCAACATGACTACTAATATGAATAAACCCCTATCAACAACCACCACCCCGGTATCGGGACACGCCCAGACATACCGACACCCACACTGGTACCGGGACACGCCCAGACATACCGATAACCACACTGGTACCAGGACACGCCCAGACATACCGATAATCACAAACAGGTATCAGGACACGCACAGACGTACCGGGTCCGGAAGCCAACCGGATCCCCTGGCAGACGTCGTGTCTCAACCACAGGCGTCCCTCTAAACTCAAGCCATTAATGTGCACACCCCTCTTGTAGTGAAAAGCTCCAAGAGGCGACTCAAGCGTAAGCCGGTCTCCAACCATCTTACGTCTCCAAACAACAACAACAACATCAACAAATACTCCAACATATATGATAATAGCCAATATATGAACCACACTCAACATATCATAATCATCCTCTTAATGATGTGATTACCACTAAACATATTATAATGCAAATGCCCTAATGATATAAGACTAAGTACAATATCAACATAAACAACATCACATTATTGAAACCGAGTAGGATTAACCTACCTTTTAGCATTCTTCACAAGCAAATCTGAAACCACCAAGCATCCATATCATAAAACATCTTATATAATTCCATAACAACTATCACAAAATATCCTACAACAACTAATACTACTAGTTAAATCTTCATTATTACCCATTAATTACTCCTAATATTAATTAAAACACTAATTAACAACACCCATTAAAAAAACCCTCAAATTCTAGGGTTTAGTCTTAAAACGAATTATCCAAATTAAGGGAAAAAAGGAAGTATAAGACTCACCAAGTGACAAGGAACAAGAATATGTGAATTAATCTTCCAAAATCTGCACCCTTAGCCGTAGATCTAGGATTTAGAGAAGGAGGGATTGTAGAGAGAAGTGGGAGGGGTTTAGAGAGAAGGAGTTAGGGTTTAGAAATGGGAAAAATAAGAAAATAGGGTATATATATATATGCAAGCCCATCAAAGCAAGCCCACGCGAAACTCAGCGGTTCCCGTGACACTCGGTCGAATGATATGTTCACTCGGCCGAGTGACACCGCACTCGGTCGAGTGAACCACTCACTCAGCCGAGTGACAACCGGCAGAACAAATCTCAACACTACACAGGTCTACTCGGTTGAGTGACTTCCACTCGGCCGAGTGTCGCACCGAGTAACTATAGAAATTCGGGTTATTACAATATTCCCTCCTTAAAAGGAACTTCGTTCTCGAAGTTCACCTCGCTCTCTCCTTACCTAAAATCTCCTTAGGTTTCATCACTGACTCTCATGCACTCAATCGCACCTCACATGTCTATCAACCGTATACGCTCTTTCTAACGTCATACTCATCCCAAAGTTCTTCACTCCATTCTCATTACTTTCTCACATTCCGTACTTTCTCTTTCCTTAATTTCCAAATTGTTACATTCACTCCCCCTAAAAGGGAACTTCGTCCCGAAGTTCAACTATCAAACCTCATAGCGTGCTCTCATACGGTCATTATTAAGTTCCTCAAATGACTATGTTCTAGGTTTAACACTCTCTTTTACCCATTGCCAATCCGTTATCAAGCCTCATGTAGTTATAATTTCAATGATCTAATTCTCCCCATCTACAAGCCTCCTAAAAGTCAAGTGTCAGGTTAAAACCACGGTTCCAATATAAGTTCTATGAACAACTCTCAACTCATGTTGGTTATATGTAAACATATCTATCACGGGCTATATCTTGATTATTATTACGTATCTATATCGCATCAAAACTCATACATTCACACGTATTCACATTAATCACGAACATGCGGACTCCATGAAACAATCACACAGTGCCAAAACTACTCGTAATGTGTCTCGACCATGTTAAACATTCCCATTTTCGGACATCATGCCACGCATATACCACGTCAAATCCACCACATGATCACACATGTGTTTCCATATCCGCTCCAATCCATCATCAACACTTCCATTTATATGGAAGACCATAATCACAGTCATGCAAACGGCTATTATGCAACACAAAATTTGCATATTTCCTCTTACTTTTACATAACCAATTAAAATCACGCCGATTAACATACATCAAACAAGGTTATCACATCATTTTCATCATCAATCCATTCATGTCGAATCAACGATTTCCATTTACTTGCAAAATGGCACACCATATGATCAAACGTAAACAATTCACACATATCACCTATGTAGGGTCAATCATGGTCACAAGTCAACTAATATAAACCACTAAATAAGGGTACATGTTCAATATTTGGTCAAATATTAACAAAACAAGGGTCAAAGCAGTCCACTTGGTCGAGTGTAGGAAGCCACTCGGCCGAGTAGGCGACCACTCGGTTGAGTGCATGATGCACTCGGTCGAGTGTCACCTGGGGCAGAATGTTTTCATTCTCATCTCGATTCCAAACTTCCTTATTTCATCACATAAATGCTATTAAGCTCCAATGGTGCCTAACACACCATTCAATAACTAAATTTTAAGCATAACACTTGGCCTTATGGCCATCTCATCACACAATTAAGAATAAAACATACGAGACACACTACCGACACAAAATACTATTTTATAGTTATTTTCGCAACCGTTCTATTTTCTCCCCCATGCCCGACGATGGTATCACGCTACCGTCATCAGCAACCACAATAGTCACGTCGTTAGCCACAACACTTATACTATCTCATGGACACGGCCCTAACCACTAATTACTCTCAAGGAATAACAACATCATCACCCAAATGGACACTATAAAACGATCACAATGTATACCATAGACGCTCTACCTGACCATTGGGATGCAACTATACAACATCTATACTACCACTCATAGAGTCAGATTCCCACATAACCACTTTCACACTTCATGTGTACCCACTCAAATTAAACGATTATACTCTATAACACCAATGATCGAATACCTCAAAAATATGATTGAATCCTCAATTATTACACGCCACACTTTTATTCTTATAACTGCGAAAACAAAACTTGTAATATTAATTTTTACCGTCATGTATCTCAATCATCTATCAACCAAAGTTTCCAAGTTATGCTTAACAATAATATTCCTTAATATGCAACTCAACTTCATTCACTATCCATGATTTCAAACACTCAACAGATATTCAACTTAGATCGCACATCACTCATTATCCACAAATTACGTCATATAACCATCTTACTCAATTCATGACACCTTACGCAAGCTAAAGACACTCTCTTATACTCTTAATTTCCAAACAAGAACCGTATAACAAAATCACAACTCAGCTTCTCATTTTAAATCTGCTAACCATACCCTTAAATTTGGATCGCTACTCCGCATAAAAGAGTCCTTTCTCCAAAGTCAATTTCCCTCATTCGGAATACGTACATCACCACTTACCGAATCCAATTTATCGAATCAAAATTTAGACCAAGAGCACCCTCATTCATCAAATGACTTTCTCTCTTTCACGACATCATATACCTATCTACTTACACGGTTCAAATCCAACTCAAACGAAACTTACATTAATCCCGATAAAACACATGTTTCACACTCATAACTATGTTATTACGGTGATACACATAAAGATTACTGCCTTAAAACACATTAAGCCAAATTTAAGATAAAAGAAGGAAATCAAAATTTGGTCAAGATTTTAAGGCGAAATTACCCACTTAAGATAATACGTAATATTACTAATGGAAATTGAAGCATTATTACTCAACTAATTCAAGAAATCTTTAAAAACCAAATTCTCAAATTTTTAGACCATGCTTAACCTCGTAAAATAACATTTGAATCTTTGTTACAATATTAGATAAGAGTGAAGTATGAAATCAAGATTAGGTCATTTTGGATACAACTAACATACATGTCAATATTTGAGGGGCTATTTGTAAGGCAAAACTCCTAGGTTCATGCAACACAAGAAACAGTTAGATAGTGTTATGAGTGCAAAAATCATAATCATTCATTTTAAGATGAAATTGGGCTATTTGGGCCTCTTTGGTCAACTAAACTAAGTTTTAAGCACCAGAATAAATCGAAACTCAAACATGAACATCCAATGCTTCAAAAATTTTGTGATAAAAATTTTAGATTAAAATTTCAAATTTATGATAAGAGTTAGCAACAACAACCAAGCTTTAGTCTTTGTTAAACAATTAACCATGCAACATACACAAAATCAAATCATTGACTCAAAACACACATTTTCGAGTTCATAAAAAAAAATTGAGCAAAGTTCCATATAAAGATTTCATGCTTGACATCGTAAATGTTGTAAAAAGGTGACTAACATTATGAATCAAACCAACACACCATTAGTTGACAAAATTTGAAAGAATTAGTGTAGGTTTAAATAAAATCCAAACCGAAAAAGAATAAGAGAAATGAAGACACCACTTATATGATGAAATTAGCCAAGCTAAGGAATACATGAAGTAGAAAACTCGAATCCGAACAATAAACATCAACAAGGGAATTTAGGAGTAGTTTTAAATGACGAAAGAATAATGGGTAAAATAAAATAAGGTAATAGCACAATTTTTTTTGCGAGACTTACAGCCCAGAAACTGGCACTCGGTCGAGTGCCCACTTCACTCGGTCGAGTGACTCACTTCCAGAACTTGAAAATTTTCTGGAAATTGGCTCACTCGGTCGAGTGGTGGGGTTCACTCGGTCGAGTGGCTGGTACTCGGTCGAGTACTAGCTCGCACTCGGCTGGGTGCCCCTCTATGGTTTGTAATTTCCGACTAAGAATTACTTCTTATATTAGTGACTACTTTACTAATGACTATTACTAATCACACTCGAACTATGGCATTGGTGACATTTCATTATATGTACGATATTAACATGCCAAAGAACGAGGCTAGTGCTCCTCACACACTAACTCGAATTAACCATTTTCAAAACATGTCATACATTGTAACACCCCCATATTCAGAGGAACCTTAACTAGGCCTTCCTTAGGATATAAGGGCGTTACCATCTCGGTTACCCGAGGATAGTAATAATCAAATGTCGATAAAAGAACTATTAAGTTATATTACAAGCGATTTAAACCAATAAACGATATAAAGATACAACTCAAAGACTACTCGCTATGACCATCATATCTCGTGAGGACTCATCCCTGCCCGGACTCCAGCTATCAACATCATCAACACCTGCTAAGACCGACTGCTCACCATAAGGGATCACGGCAGACACATAACAAACAAACAACCATACAAGGTCAGTACTGAGATAAGATACGACAACGGCAACTACAATTATCAACACAATACAATGCTACCAATCTCAACACAATCACGGTAATTCAACCAACTCTGTCACTGACTGTCCATTGGACCAGTCCTGCCAGTGGGGGACCGCAGTCGTACCCACCAAATCCCCGCTCCTCCTAATGAGCGACAACCCTGTCCATTAATGTGCACATCCCCTCCCGTGGCGGGTTCCACGGAGGGCGAAACTAGGGCGTGAAGTCACTCCCGCAAGTGACCCCACTCAGCCGAGACGCATCTCGAGAACCAGAGATAACAACCACAATCACCATCACAATCGTCACCATACAATTACGACACTAAGCAAACACAAAACAACCACAACAACTGACACGCTAGACCATCTACATAAACTGAGTAGGCGAACCTACCTTTAAGCAACCGCAACCAATCCATGCCGACAAACAACATGTCCAGCGACCAAGCAACGCCTATAACCACAATATAATTATCTATTACTAACAAGCAAACCCTAACTAAAAGAACAAGGACACGGATGATGATTATGACATACCTATAGGGAGAAACTCAGCAAAAGACCGCTACCCGACTCAAGTGACGCTCTCCTAAGGCACAAGGATCTTCCAAAGGCTTCCATGGAGGTTTTGAGGTGAAGGGAAGGGAAAGAGGCGACTGAAGGACAGGAGGAAAGTGGCGGAAGTGATTTGCAGATTTAACAAAACGCGATATAAAACCCTCGCTGAAAACTCGGTACTCGATCGAGTACCCAACATACTCGATCGATTAGCCCCCTACTCGATCGAGTAACCTAGCTACTCGATCGAGTAGCCTCTACTCTATCGAGTACCACTCTTAACACGTAACCTAAGATGATATTGGCACTCACTTCCAAGGCTATTCCCGCTCCCAAGGTCAGTCAACGCTGGTCAAAGGGTCTTTAAAAGGGCGGGTATTACAGTCTTCCCCCCTTAAAAAGAACTTCGTCCCCGAAGTTCAACTCACTTTTCCAACACACTCGACACGGGAAGACAACCTCACTCTTCTTTCGATACTACTCTTCCTTAATTACCATCCCCCCCCCCCCCCCAAGTCATCATCATCCGTCTAACGCTCTACTCCTACGTATATATCGACTCTTGCAATTATCATACAAACATTATTAACATCGACTGACACTTTATATGTATACTTCAACTTTTACAAACTATCCTCTATAAGACATCAACCTACAGTACAAACCATCACAAACACGATCTCCCATCATATGGCAACAACTACCAACCCGAACATATCTCATAACAGCTTCATGCCGCACAACTATACCATCATCGCAATTCTATTACAACACATTGTACCGCAACTAACTCTTTACGCACATACTATCATTTTCAAACTCCCACGCATGAATTACTCAACAACTAAGGTAATCAATTACGCTTCCTATAGGTAAAGTAACCAAGGGACTAGTTAATTTTGCAATTAAACAACAAAACATTATAGGCAAACAAAACCCAATTTCGAAATCAGCCTTTTATTTCGCGATAATTTTCGCGACATTACTCTTCCCCTCTAAAAAGGAACTTCGTCCCCGAAGTTCACCACCAAAATTACAACACATGTTACCTATTACTTGCATCATGACATGAACAAAAACCATATTATTTGTTATGGACATTACTCACTAACTATATACTCGTTAAATTAGAAATCATACACAAATCTCCGGAATATCTAGTCACCGTCGACAACATGTTAATATGGTATGCACAAGTGTATGAGAGGTTACAACTCTGACAAATAGATCGTAACAGGGCGTATGCAACATTAAAGTAACAAGAGACTATTACCGCTTCACTAACTGTGACAAATACGCTTATACAACTTCAAACACGACGTCCAATATATGAAATTAACGGTTCAAAGGTGTTACTACGCACTAATAACCATATTAAACAGAAAACTTGCAATTATAAAACAATTGAACATTTTTAATTTTCGAAAATCTCCTGTAACAGTGCTACTCGATCGAGTAAGTAGCGGTACTCGATCGAGTGCCATGCTACTCGATCGAGTGTCTTGGTTACTCGATCGAGTAGCCTACAGATCAGAAAGCTTTTTATCCCGTCTTCCTGCAGCTACTCGATAGAGTACGGGGTACTCTATCGAGTACCTACAGGCCAAGTTCCCCTATACAACCTGTCATAAGCCAACATAGATGCGCATATTTGTCATATAAAATTGAGTCGGGACGACTCCCCGACTTCTAACGTCCTGCAACAAGTCAGAATATCAAATCTGGCCTTATGGCCAACCATACAAGTCCAACTAAGTCTCAATTAAAGCAACTACTAAAGTCTAACAACAATACCAACACCTAAAACCAACTACCATCAACAAAGATAAGTACAAGGAGTATCACTCCTGCTGCTGCTGCTGCTCAAACATCACCTCATCATCACCACCACCGCTAGAAGTACCTGCTCCCGATGACCCAATCCCCGCGTCCACTCCTGCTCCTACTCCTGCTCCTGCTCCTGGGCCCATGTACCATGGAGTCAAGCCACCGTAGGCAAAGGACTGAGGTGTCCCCCACGTCGACTGATCCACCCCGTAGGAATGGAAAACCCCCGAGTAGTCCCCAACTCCACTCCACCAAACCGGGTGAGGTCCCTTGGTCCCTATCCCCTGAGTGTACACCATCTCGTGCATGTTCCTGAGTGTCAAAGTAGATGACACTCTCCCCGCCAAGTAGCCGGACCGCGTCTCCGGGGTGTCGAGGTAAGGGTAGCACGGAAAAGGTTGCTGCTGCTGTGGTGCCACCGGCAGTGGTCTAGTCTCTGAGGTCCTCTCCCTCACTCGACGGGGTCCTCTCCCCAACCTAGGTCTCTCTACTGCCACGACCGATGCATTCTCGCCCTTTGTCGGCTCCGGCATCACCTCGAGAATGGTGTCGTCGATGAGGTAGGTCTGCAGATGGCGGGGTCTATCATCATCCTCCTCCTCCTCCTCATCGTCGGAATCCACCGTCACTACCGTCGGCTCCAAGGGCTCCGTGGGTGGGAGGTGCTCAGGAGCTGGAATCTTCATCCAACTCATGCCCCACACCCTCCAAGCTAGGCTACCGTCAGCCAAAGTCCTCAACCATTTCAGGTCGAGATAGTATTCACGGTCCATGGTGGGCACTGGGGTAACTAGAGGCACGTACTCCGAAGAAGCCTCGAAAGAGGTTAACTTTTCAGCTAACCGAGTGGCGATAGCGCCACAACTCAAGTACCGGGTAGAGGCAGTGGCCATCAAGGCAAGGGCGGCACAAACCATGGAAGGAGCATTAAAGACCACTTTCCTGGTCCTCTACGGGTTCAAGTAGGACATCAGAAGTAACACCTCATGGTTGTTTAGCTTACTTATATCCTTTCTGTCATAAAGAAGGTTTGAAAGAGAACGGAGAAAGATCCTCAATGTGACATGCTGAACGTCATTAATCAGCATGTTACTCGAGGTAGGAGCTGGTTTCCCGGTCAAGCAAGGCATTAGGCGGCATACACCGCACTCAGCTGGGATATCGGTGATGGAGTCCTTGGGAGGCTTGGCCAACCCAAGGTGAGAAGCAAACTGGTCCATAGAAAGTAAGAAACTAGTGTTCATCAACCGAAACTCAACGGTCTGGCCAGCGGGGTCATAGATAAAGGAGCTCATAAATTCCAAGGTAAGAAAAGGATAAGAGTGTTTCCTCAGCCTATACAAACCCATAAGGCCCAAGGTCTCAAAAATGTGACGGACATCCGTCTCTATCTCCAATTCCTCCAACAAAGTAGTGTCTATACACCTCGTAGGTCTCATTTTGCGTTTTTGTAAGGCTACAAAACGCTCCCTCTGCTTGAAATCGACAAAAACAACTGAAGGGTATTCGGGAACTGCGGGTACCACAGGTCCACTCCCTTCCCCCATCTCAGGTGGATTACCCCTCCCCCGTTTACTTTGGCGGGTTCCAAGGTTCAGTCTCGGCATCTGCTTTAGGCATATGTTCAAACAACTTGTATAAACATGCAAACATTTACTTCATGTAATTTGAATTCGACATACTCATTTAGGCACACCAATTTATCAACAACTTTCAGCATGTGAAGCACATAATTTATGCCGTTAACTTTGAATATTAAGCTAAGTACACACGTTCACCAGCAGTTTCCAAAATTTGACATACAAGCTCAGATTATTACTACTCATAAGCCATAGTTGTGAAAGAAATTATCATGGTGATTACATATACTCAACAAATTCGAATATCCTAGCATGATTCTAAAGGTTGTTCCAAACACACTTCTAATCACATGTGAGGCATTCTTACTAGTTCATGAAAAAGAATAGCTTATAACATATCATCATCACCTTCATATTATGTCCAACAACTCAACTAAAATTTTCAGACGGACTTTACAGCTGTGATAATTTGGGCATATTTTCATCAATTATCATCCCTATTATCATATTAAAGTTAACTCTTCACTTAAACAGTCATGTATCACACCAAATTCCAATTATAAATCACGAATTTCCACTTGAGGCACTTTTAAGACGGAGTTTTAAGGCAACTTTCTAAGGTAAAATCACCCAAAATCTATCCTTCTACATGATATAAACGATACATAGGGCTCAATTCTACCATCTAACCATTGTAAAACAACCAAAAATCAATTTCAATTTTTTTTGGAAACCCTAGAAATTTCGATTTCAAATTTTGCAATTTCTAATGTAATTTACAGCAATTAGTCACCAACAAACATGGAAAGGAGGCATGTGAATCATATTTCAACAATCAAAAGCAACAACCTACCCATGTGAATCGAAAATTTAAGATTATTTCACTATTCTAACACATTCAAAGCAATAAATCGTATAATTAGGAAGGAAAGCATACCTTGATTGATTAACAAAGTAAAGAAACGAAATTATGCAAAGAAATTAACCCAAGAATCACCACTAACCCAAGGGTATGAGAGGATTTGAGAGGAAATAAGGGTTTGAGAGTAGTTTAGGTGTTTCGAAATATAGGGGAATAAGAAGAAGAAATAGAAAGATTAGGGGTTTTAGAAAACCCGTAGGATTCGCTGTACAGTAACCTACTCGATCGAGTGCCTGGGGTACTCGATCGAGTACCACCCTACTCGATCGAGTAGGAGCTAAATCGTCGAGTATCTGCAGGAATTTTTCCCACATCCCGACATCATAGCTTCCTAACTAGATCGAGTGAGGTCTACTCGGTCTAGTAAACACCCGCACTCGGTCAAGTATAGTTAAGTACTCGGTCAAAAGTACGAAGTAAATCAAAGATACCCGCAAAACAACATCGTGTCGATTCCAAACTAAGTTCGGAATTCGGCACTAATTATCACCTTCGATCACGTTTTACAATCATTACTCACGCACAACGTATCGCCTTACTAACAAGGTGTATGCCACCTTACGCTACACAACTACCCAACTCGGTTTACCTGCTACCGAGTCACTCTTAAGCTTAGTCACGTCATCCTATCATACTCAAAACTTGTCTTAACATGTTGCTACCACACTCGCTTTCACAATAACATGAAACATGCAACTAACAGTAATTTGTTCTTTTATAATACACATAATTATGTACTCTTCATAACGAATCAATCTATCCATGTTCTCTAATGCAATTATAAGCAATTCCTTTTACTCACATCAAATGTCACGCAGCGGAAAAGTTTCAACTAATTAACAAAGCATATACACATTACCATATGCTATGATTCGGATTATTACTCAATATTTCTATAACTATCATCATAGTAGTTACGGTAGGGTCTATAAATTCGTATACGACTATCGCCATCATCAACTTATAGCAAACACCAACCTGTTCACTCTTCATGTCACGACATTCAATTCCACATTTTCACACATCTCTATCTCGTAAACTTTCGTCACATGTCTCATAACCATCATATAACCTCACTAATCATTCAAAGAACTTCAATAATCTTATCAACAATTACCATACACGGCCCAATTTATCACTATCACACTCTTATTAATTCGAACAAAGACTTAACCGGAGGTAGCCCCGGTGCACTTAACATACACATCACACATATACACACGGACTCCACATTCCCATAACATGTGACTGGCTTAAGTGTCATGGGGCCAAGATTTTGAAATGAGGGCGCCTACTCACCCAAAACCTAGCATAAGCTGGGGCTCCCATGACACATACACCAGGTTCATTTTATTAGACTCCCTACGTTCATTATGTTCATTTGTTACAGGTTCCAAAATCATCGCTCTGATACCACTTTGTAACACCCCCATATTCAGAGGAACCTTAACTAGGCCTTCCTTAGGATATAAGGGCGTTACCATCTCAGTTACCCGAGGATAGTAATAATCAAATGTCGATAAAAGAACTATTAAGTTATATTACAAGCGATTTAAACCAATAAACGATATAAAGATACAACTCAAAGACTACTCGCTATGACCATCATATCTCGTGAGGACTCATCCCTGCCCGGACTCCAGCTATCAACATCATTAACACCTGCTAAGACCGACTGCTCACCATAAGGGATCACGGCAGACACATAACAAACAAACAACCACACAAGGTCAGTACTGAGATAAGATACGACATCGGCAACTACAATTATCAACACAATACAATGCTACCAATCTCAACACAATCACGGTAATTCAACCAACTCACATCGATCGTCCACCTTTGGACCCGGTCCTACAGGGGGGACTGCAGCCGTACCCACCAAATCCCCGCTCCTCCTAATGAGCGACAACCCTGTCCATTAATGTGCACATCCCCTCCCGTGGCGGGTTCCACGGAGGGCGAAACTAGGGCGTGAAGTCACTCCCGCAAGTGACCCCACTCGGAGACGCATCTCGAGAACCAGAGATAACAACCACAATCACCATCACAATCGTCACCATACAATTACGACACTAAGCAAACACAAAACAACCACAACAACTGACACGCTAGACCATCTACAGAAACTGAGTAGGCGAACCTACCTTTAAGCAACCGCAACCAATCCATGCCGACAAACAACATGTCCAGCGACCAAGCAACTCCTATAACCACAATATAATTATCTATTACTAACAAGCAAACCCTAACTAAAAGAACAAGGACACGGATGATGATTATGACATACCTATAGGGAGAAACTCAGCAAAAGACCGCTACCCGACTCAAGTGACGCTCTCCTAAGGCACAAGGATCTTCCAAAGGCTTCCATGGAGGTTTTGAGGTGAAGGGAAGGGAAAGAGGCGACTGAAGGACAGGAGGAAAGTGGCGGAAGTGATTTGCGGATTTAACAAAACGCGATATAAAACCCTCGCTGAAAACTCGGTACTCGATCGAGTACCCAACATACTCGATCGAGTAGCCCCCTACTCGATCGAGTAACCTAGCTACTCGATCGAGTTTCCTCTACTCTATCGAGTACCACTCTTAACACGTAACCTAAGATGATATTGGCACTCACTTCCAAGGCTATTCCCGCTCCCAATGTCAGTCAACGCTGGTCAAAGGGTCTCTAAAAGGGCGGGTATTACATACACATTACTTCTTTTCATCCAATTTTCACATATCAAATTGTACTAAAGGAATAACTACATCATGCAAGAATCCTATCAATTTATATAAAATGCATGTAATCACACCACATTTCACAAAGATTTCACACACCGACAAATAACAAGCATTCCTGAAACATGTCATGCTCATCAATTGTTTCCCTCAAATTCCACACATCACTATACACCAAATGAACAAATATATCATGCAAGAAATTAGCAAAATTATAACACACATGTAATCATGCAACATTTCACTTCACATTTCCCGACTCATAACCACCCACGTAGTGACCAACCAAAACAATAAGATCCAGTTTTCAAATGAGGGATCCTTCTCACCCAAAACCGACCTCCTATTGTACTCATGTCGGGTTCATTTTATTAGACACACCTATGTTCATTTGGTTCATTGATTTAGGTTCCAAAATCGTCGCTCTGATACCACTTTGTAACACCCCAACTATCCGACCAAGATAATTGGAGCATTACCATTTCGGTTTTCCGAGGTAGTGTTTCAAATCTTCGATAAAAGAACATTTTATAAACAACATAATGTTTAGTGAATAAAACAAACGTAAACAAATGAATAATTAAAATACAACTCGTGACATCTATACTCTTTTAGCCAACTAGACTCGTCTCGTGATATCATCAAGCTCGTCCGGTCTCCCGCGTACTAACCAAACAACCTGAACATAACCTGCTCCCCATATGACCAAAGGATATCATATGGATCGACATAGGCCACCCCAAAAGAGACAGGTGACAAATACACGGACATAACAAACGTCAGTTTCAATAAACAATATAGTGCGACACGACTCAAGTGTGTGAATATGCAACATGACTACTAATAACTACACTGGTGCCGGGACACGCCCAGACATACCGACACCCACATTGGTACCGGGACACGCCCAGATATACCAATAACTACACTGGTTCCGGGACACGCCCAGAGATACCGATAATCACAAACAGGTACCGGGACAAGCACAGACGTACCGGGTCCGGAAGCCAACCGGATCCCTTGGCAGACGTCGTGTCTCAACCACACGCGTCCCTCCAAACTCAAGCCATTAATGTGCACATCCCTCTTGGAGTGGGAAGCTCCAAGAGGCGACTCAAGCGTAAGACGATATCCCAACTATCTTACGTCTCCAAACAAGAACAACAACAACATCAACAAATCCTCCAACATATATGATAATAGCCAATACATAAACCACACTCAATATATCATAATCATCCTCTTAATGATGTGATTACCACTAAATATGTTATAATGCAAATGCCCTAATTATGTAAGACTAAGTACAATATCAACATAAACAACATCACATTATTGAAATCGAGTAGGATTAACCTACCTTTTATCATTCTTCACAAGCAAATCCGAAACCACCAAGCATCCATATCATAAAACTGTCTCATCCTAGATAATTCCATAACAACTATCACAAAGTATCCTACAACAACTAATACTACTAATTAACCCTTCATTATTAACCATTAATTACTCCTAATACTAATTAAAACACTAATTAGCAACACCCATTAAAAACCGCCAAATTCTAGGGTTTAGTCTTAAAACGAATTATCCAAATTAAAGGGAAAAAGGTAGTATAAGACTCATCATGTGACAAGGAATAAGAATATGTGAATGAATCTTCCAAAATCTTTACCCTTAGTTGTAGATCTAGGATTTAGAGAAGGAGGGATTATAGAGAGAGGTGGGAGGGGTTTAGAGACAAGGAGCTAAGGTTTAGAAATGGAAAAAAAATCAGAAAATAGGGTATATATATAAAAGCCCATCAAAGCAAGCCCACGCGAAACTCAGCGATTCCCGTGACACTCGGTCGAGTGACACCGCACTCGGTCGAGTAAACCACTCACTCGGCCGAGTGACAGCAGGCAGAAGAAATCTCAACACTACACAGGTCTACTCGGTCGAGTAGACCAACACGATCGGTCGAGTGACTTCAACTCGGCCGAGTGTAGCACCGAGTAACTATAGAAATTCGGGATATTACAGTTGTTATTGTATTGTTCTAATTGCAAATAATTCGTTATTATTGGAGAATAGGTACTTCTTTGGTCCTTGATGTTGTAGGTACCAAGGTGAAGACGGAAGTCGGAAAGTAAGCGGGGTAAATAAGTGAGACGGAGCAACGACGAGTCAAGTGAATCGAGTTGAGACGAGTCCAAGAGGGAAGTCAAATGGAGTGAAAATTACATATAAAAGCCCAAAGTCAACTCCTAGCTCCCGCTACTTTCGTTATAAGACATGTTGTTATTCACCCATGTACTCACCTATGTTCACCATCACCATACACCATCACCAAATTCAGTCCACCATTATTCACTCACCAACGCAGCAACACAGACATCAACCTGGACAGAACCATCGCCAATTCGCGTCACATGCAAACTCCATGTGCATCTTGTGACGTCGTCGGAGCCACTCTTACTCACTTACTCCAGCAACAATGCCGACACAAACCTAGTGGTGCAACCAACACCATATTCATCTTCAACTGTGAACTCGAAATCGGAATCGAGTCAACCTTGCACCACCGTAATCACCTACACGAGCCCACCATTCGAACCACCTACTCCTTCTTCTTCGATGCACCACCTTCAAATTCGCACAACTTTACCTACGTCGTGCCCTGCCACCACTCAGCATCTCCTTTTGTCCACCAATTCAGGCCACTCAGGTGCCGCTCACGAGCCGCCATAGCTCGAGCCATCATCAAAGCATTATCAATTTTGAACTCGGAATTGAAAGCCCAGTGTAATACCCTTACTTTTAGAATAAATTATTATTATGAATATTATTAATATAGTTACTGGGTGAAAAGGCTTACGGTATAATAATATTTTATTACTTAATTATTGTTACGATTAAATGAGAAAACGATAATAATATCGGTAAAGGTGAAGTATTATAGTAAAGTATATTATGTTATAAATTATATTATTATAATAATATACGTACTTATTAAATAGAATAATAATAATCATATTGATAGTAATAATAAACAAAAAAAAATAAAGAAGAAGAAAAGGGGCCGGGTGTGTTGGTTTAGGGAGCCCATTAGCCTAGTCTATAAATACCCCCATATACCAACCAATACCCTTTGTTTTTACCAATCACAAAACTCAAACAAATATAGAAAATAGGCAAAGAGGGAGAGGGGATACAGAGAGAACGAGAACAATCAGAGGATCGTATATCGCCACCAGTGTAGACACCGTCTCAGAATCTTCCGTCGCCTATTCTATTCCTTCTTTGACAGACCAAGGTACAACCTTTATCAAACGAAACGTCTTATATGTAATAATCAAACTGTTATTTTTATGTCGGGATAGATATTTATGTTGTGTTTAACCTTATGAATAATTTAAGATAATTATAGGGTCGTCATAGGTTTCAAATAACGATGCGTTTAAGAGTCTTTTGCATCATGTCTAAGGGCAGTTTATTCCTCTGTTTTATCATCGTAATGGTGGAAATTTGCGGTGGCTTTACTAGTGTTACTGGGCAAGTCAGATTCCGAGTTTTGGACCATTTTCTAGTATGGTTATAAAGGTACATTGGAGCAAACTAGAGGCTTTATAGAATATTGTGTGATTGAGTTTGAGGGCTGGTGATGCGTGTCATTTACATGATGTTTTACACCCTATTTTACACGCATTTCAGAGCTCATTTATGTAGTTTATGCTACTATTCTCTCTATTTCTGTCTACTTTCGTGTTTTTGTACATTATTGCAGAAATGTGAAGAATCCAGCGGAAATCAAGCTAAATCCGTCCCCGAGTACCTTGCATTGCATTTGACATGAAGTATTTACACAAGAAATGAACTTGGTGCGCATTTCGAGGACTGAAAGACAACTTTATGAAGAATTAGAAGCGGACTACTAGCTATAGTGGTCGATCGACTGCCTCCTATGGTCGATCAACCAGAGCACGACATACAGAAGCTACTTTATAACGAGGGTTAGTCGATCGACCGGTCCCAGTGGTCGATCGACCAGACCGTGACTCTGACGCAAATTAAAAGAACGAGAAGTTTGAAGCCCATCGTAATTAGGTTTTAGGAAATAAGAACTACGTTGTAATCCTATATAACGTAGCTTAGGTTTCAGTTTGAAGCATCCAGTTTTCATCATCTAGTTCTTTACATACAATTCAATAATCATTAGTTTAGTTCATTCTTTCATTAATAAAGTTGTTTTTGCAATCGGTTTTGATCTTTCCTCTGCGATTTCCTTCACGGTTCTCTTTTGTTCTTATATTCAGTTTCATTGCTTTAATTTGCTGATAGTTTAGGATTGCTAGGTTAGATCTCCCGAATCCAAATTATTGTTTTATGTTAATTGTTTTATGGTAATTAATTTAAGTATGAATTCGAATGTTTTAATTGTTAAGTTTATTGCTGTCATTATTTCTAGTATAAGTAGCTAAATACCATGTGCTAGGATGTAGGGAATCTGTAGCGTAGGCGGCATTAGAATAGTATGACCTAAATCGCGCCATGGTCGATCGACTGGGTTCCCTGGTCGATCGACTGGCCCCGCGAGATTAGCTTCGTTTTAATTAATTTAATTGCTATATTTGACGAATCGAGTGCACGCGACTAGTTGAATGCCTAGGATTTGACCGACCCAATAAAGTCGAAAGATAGGGAAGGGAGATAGCCTACCTAATTAAGACGACTAGATTAATGAGATCGAAAGATGAGTTAATTTAGCCTTTTAAATCACTTTTCAGGACGAAAGTTAGCATTAGTGATATTAGGGACCTGTAGCGAGATCGAAAGATGCTACCTGTTAAGAATGGACCGAGAGGACTTCTTATTTTCATGTCTCACGTGTTTGTTTTAGATCTACCTAGTATACTGCCGCCAAAACTATAGTGAACCGACCATCTTAGCACCCCTTTAATATTTGATTTCATCTGTTTATTTAGTTTACTCTCCTTTTATTGCCTTTAGTATAGACCAACTCAAATCAAATCCCCCTCACATTTGTTACCTTAGGCTAGAATTAGACAACTAATAATTGCATTGCCTCCCTGTGGTTCGACCCTGACTGCCACTAGCTATAGTAGTAGTTTGGACTATTTAGTATTATTTTTGGTGCACACAACGACATGCATCAAATTTTGGCGCCGTTGCCGGGGAGGCAATTGTTTAAAATTTTTAATTGTTTCTATTTTTAGTCTTTCTCTTAGTTTAAGGGACATTTGTTCCTTAAACTATTCTCATATTCTACTTGTAGTTTCTTCTTATGCGCAAGTCACAGGGTGATGAATTACTACCGTTCAATCCTGTGATTGAGAAGACTTTGCGTGAGTTGAGACGATCATCTAGAGTATTGCCGACAGAGGAAGAGCTGAGTACTCTGTCTAGTTACTACGAGAAAGAGCTGTTTCAGGAGGATCCACCTTCATCACCTATTTCTACTTCCTCAGCTGAGACCGTCACATCTCCAGACATGACTGAATAAGCGAGTATAGCCAGTCACTCTGAGCCGACAGCTGAGAATCTCTATAAGGTATTCGCATTACCAGGGACGGACAGGAAATTCGAGCCGAAACCGTCCTATATCAACTTGGTTGAGAGAAACCAATTCGGGGGAGCTGCATATGAAGATGTAGCCAAACATATGGAGACATTCATTGATTATTGATGTTCCATACCCCCACCAACCGATGTGACCCAAGATCAGGTGAAGGAGACTATGTTCATATTCTCTCTTCGTGATGCTGCAAGGGAGTGGTACCGAGACCTGGATCGAGCTGCTAACGGGATCACTAATTGGAAGTCGCTGGCCTTAGCATTTTACAAGAAATATTTCTCTGCCTCGAAGACCAATGCCATTAGAGCTCAGATCACGAGCTTTAAACAAGGTCCTGATGAGAATTTTCATGAGGCGTGGGTCCGTTTCAAGAAGCTGGTGCGAACTATTCCGCACCATGGGTTTGAGAAATGGAGCCTATGCAATCAATTTTATAATGGGCTTTATGATGATCAGAGAGCTATCCTGGATGCGGCAACTAATGGTAGATTCCAGGAGAATGTTGGAGAAACTAAAGGGTGGAAAATTATTGATGATTTGGCCACCCATAAAGCTGAGTATGGAAATTCCTGGGGAAATCAAAGGAGAAGTGCTGAATCCCCTTCTGTAGCTACATTAGAGGCTCTTACGACGAGATTTGATAAGTACGAGTTGGGAGGAGCTTCAAAAGGAGGGATCTATCATGTGAATGCTGTTTCAGACGGTCCTTTCGTCTGCAAGAGATGTGAAGGAGAAGGACATGTTTCAGACAACTGCAGCATTTCCTATGAGTCTTGTGCTGCTTTTCAACATTATAGGCAGACAAACACTTATTTTGAGCCGAATGTCAATCCGAATTTGAGGTGGAGTAGCCAAAATGTCCTAAATCCGACTCCACCTCCACAGCAGCAGCAGCAGCAGAATTATGTGCCCCCTCATAAGCAGCAGCAGCCATATCAAACGCCTCCGTATGTTCCACAGCAGCAGCAGTCCCAAGGTTCCGAATTTGCCGAGTTGAAAAATTTGTTGCTGAAAGAGTCTCAAGCTAGAGAGGCCGGGATGAAGATGATAGAAAGCCAAATTGCTCAATTGGCTAGCAAGAGCGCAACTCGAGCTCCGGGGCATTTACCGTCGCAAACGGATCAAAAGGAGACCCTTAATGCTATTACTTTGAGGAGTGGGTCTACCCTTGATGGGGCCGCTATGGTCGAGGATGTCACTGAAAAAGATGAGGCGGAACCAAGTAAGAAGAAGGCTGTAACGAATAATAGCAAGAAAAAGATGATCAGCTGGTATGTTAGTCGATCGACTGACATACCCAGTCGATCGACCAGTCCGCGAAGTGACACACTCATCGTTCTGTAGAAGTCGGGCCGATCGACTGACCAACATGGTCGATCGACTGACTACGCTGCTGATGGTGAGTCTTTTCGTCCTCCAATGCCAAATAACTTGAGGGACCACTTGTTTCGGGGTATGCCTACTCCGAAAATATTGAGGCAA
The DNA here is from genome assembly GCF_048544455.1 of Silene latifolia. Lineage (NCBI taxonomy): Eukaryota > Viridiplantae > Streptophyta > Magnoliopsida > Caryophyllales > Caryophyllaceae > Silene > Silene latifolia. The sequence goes on from NC_133526.1 coordinate 87,515,228, forward strand.
GACCCAAATGCTGATGGGTCAGTCCCGGTTCCGAAGTACGACCCGATGACAATTAATGGTTCATTTTTGAGACGGTCTGAAGAAGGGTCAAGCTACAACAAGGAGAAGGTAGTGGATTTTCAGCCTAAGTCCACCGATGCCGGCATGCGAGACCTAGAGGAGAAGGCTAAGTTACTTCTTTCAGCCCCTTATCCAGAGAGATTAGTGCCGACGAAGGAACATGTATCGTTTAACAAATTTGAAAATGTTGTTCGTAGCTTAAACGTACAAGTTCCTTTTCTTGAGTTAGTTAATCAAGTGCCTGCTTACATGAAATTTATGAAGCAACTTTTGTCTAAAAAGAAGTCACTTGAAACTGTGCAATCTGTCGCACTAACTGAGGAATCATGTTCTTATTTGACCCACACTGCACCTCATAAGCTAGAAGACCCAGGTAGCTTTTCAGTCCCATGTAGTATTGGCACCTTTTCTATTGAGAAGGCCTTGTGTGACCTAGGAGCCAGTATTAGTGTAATGCCTTTGAGTCTTACTAGGAAGTTGTAATTGACTAGGTTTGCAGTTACCAACATGACAGTACAGATGGCTGATCGTTCTGCGGTCCAGCCTATAGGAGTCTTAGAGGACATTCCCGTGCAAATAGGAAAGTTCTTTTTCCCTGTCGACTTTGTTGTGTTAGATATGCCCGAGGATGCCCACATTTCTATCATATTGGGTAGACCATTTCTGCACACTGCTGGTGCAGTTATAGATGTTGGTTCAGGTACTCTGACCTTCAAAGTAGGGAAGCATTCCATTGTCTTTGCCCAGACAGATAAGAAGAAAGACCCCATGTGGCCAGTCACTTGTAATACGGTTTCTGAAAAGAAATCCTATTTTGTGCTTCCTGATATGCCTGTCTCTATGCCTGTTTCTGCTATAACACCTCCGCCCCATATTGGGAGCAAATTGGAGGAAGACTCTTATATTTTGGATATTGCAGGAACTGGTTTGGGGAAGGAAGAGCCGTATGTTGCTCCAGCTGTGAAGGAGCCAATCGTTCAAAGAGGCGGTTTAGGATGTCTTAGCTATGGCACAGATGAGGAGCCTGATGAGGAGCCAGTCAAAGTGAAGGAGTCCGATTTGGATTCTGATGAGCCAGAAGAGGTCATTGATTGGGAAGATGTAGAAGTTGTTGATCCGTTGAGTTTTGCGGATGTTGGAGTTGAGAAGAGTGCATCTGAGGAGATGAGCACTATAGAGGCTACTTCTTGTAGCCAGAAGCCGAGCAAGTGGGCCATTCCGTGGCCGTTCTTGATCAACTATTAGTTGATTAAGACTTTACAAACACTTTATTGCTTTCGTTAAACTTTTTATTTATTGCTTTTGTGTGCGCGAAACTTCGCATTTTAATAAGTTTGCTTAGGATTTTAAACACTTTAGACAGTTACTTTGGGTTTTGCGCAATTTTGGGCGCGTTATTATGTGCATTTACAGGTTTATGGACCATATTAGCTCGAATTATTGAGCTAATTCGAAGAAATGAGACAGTTACAGTAGGTTTTCCAGTCGATCAACTGCCTTGCATGGTCGATCGACTGAGCTGCGACTTCTAGGAGCTTCTGTTCCTGTTCACTCTGGTCGATCGACTGGGTGATATGGTCGATCGACCATGTTCGCTGCTGTACCTGTTTTCGATCATTCCCCTGCTGTGTTTGGTCGATTTGCGGAGTTGAGGGAGTCTTTTCTCCACTTTATTCTCCGACTCATTTCTGTTTCTTTATTTTACACATAATTTTGCGTTTCAATAATTGTTTTCTCGGATTTAAGCGTGGTACTTTTGCTTCTTTTCAGGTAACTTATGGTAGCACTCCTGGCTACTGAAACCTCCTAGCTCACGCTGGTTTGGGGAGGTTTCCTTTTGCTGCGCTTAAAGTCTTGTGAGTTTCCGAGTTTAACTTCATGTCTTCTTTAGTTAATTTAACGCAAATTCCCGTTCTCCTTTTCTTTCATTGTATGATTTTGCACAATGGGGACATTGTGTGATTTGGTTTGGGGAAGGGTTTTGCGTTGCATTTCATATGTTTTTGCATTCACGTATAATGCATTTTATGTCTTGCATTGTTGTTTATTTTCTCTTATATAAACAGAAAATTCCAAAAAAATCCCAAAATTTCAAAATTCAAAAAATGCACGTTTATTTTAGCATATAGGTCGAGTCGGAACGGTAGTATTTCAATGATGACATTGCATTTTCATCTGTTTATGCCTAAGCCTTGCTAATTGACATGTTATTAGTAGAATCATTTGCATAGTCTACGAGTTTTCGTTAAATTCTTGCTGGACTTGAGACCTGACTTAGATTTTTGACAAACTACATCATTTTCTGAGTTTTAGAGCTTATAACTGGTGTCATCTATGACCGGTTTATCTAGGATTGTGAGTAGTACTCCTTATGAGACATGTTATATCAATATGCATAAATATGAACTTAATTTGCTTAATACCTGTATGCATTCGGTTTGTGGTTTGTGGACATATGTGGAAGAGGTCACCCCTTTATTCATTTTACCCATGAGCTCCACACTGCCAAAAATAGCCTTTTTGTCCCGTTACTACATCCTACACTTAGCCTGCCCTTGTCAAGCTAGTAGTTTATGTTCTTGGGATTGTTACTTTGTTTTTGGTAGCTAATGCTCATTTTGAGATGATGTTGGGAAGATGAAGAAGGAAGGAAAGAAAGAAAAAAATAGAATTGAAAAAGAAAAGGAGAAGAAAAATGATTCGAAAAAAATGAGTGTTGTACTGTAGAGGGCGGTCGATCGACTAGCCATAGTGGTCGATCGACTGAAGCCCGAGAAGAAAAGAAAATCAAATCGCATAATTCAAAGTCTTTATTAAATGGCGATTTTTGCCCCCATGTTGCATTCATATCTTATGGGGAGTTGATTAATTATGGAGATTGTGAGATTTGTGCCTGCTATTAGCACCGTTTTCGATTGGAAGTTTGAGCAAGAAGTTGGATGTTGTTATAATTTGGTTCCCTTAGTTACTAGCTTGGCTTTTAACTCTGTTTTTATCCAAATTTATTTTAGCCTCTTCTTACCCATACCTCACATATCCATATTTACCTCGGCATGTGTCATGGTCATCTGTTTGGTTGGAATACGTATGTACGGTTATAGAATTTATTTTCATATTATATTGCAGGCATGTTCTTATAGGTCGTAGTTAGTTGAGTGTCATTACAAAATGAATTCTTTCTATCTTATACATTATTCACCTGTGCTTATGAGTGATTCGAGTGACCCGTGAGAGTCCATCATGATAAGTCTCTATAGTTGACGGTTCAACAGTTTTTAACGACTTCATAACTCGTTTGCATGATTCATATTGCTAATTGATTGTTAGTTGTAGCATTAAATTGGTTTAGGCTATTCGGTTTTCATTTCGCTATGAGATTGAACTCGTTCCATTAGATTTTAGGATCGAGTCTAGTTCTTGCTTGGGGACAAGCAAGGGTTTGGTTTGGGGAAGTTTGATGCGTTTCATTTACATGATGTTTTACACCCTATTTTACACGCATTTCAGAGCTCATTTATGTAGTTTATGCTACTATTCTCCCTATTTCCGTCTACTTTCGTGTTTTTGTACATTATTGCAGAAATGTGAAGAATCCAGCGGAAATCAAGCTAAATCCGTCCCCGAGTTCCTTGCATTGCATTTGACATGAAGTATTTACACAAGAAATGAACTTGGTGCACATTTCGAGGCCTGAAAGACAACTTTATGAAGAATTAGAAGCGGACTACCAGCTATAGTGGTCGATCGACTACCTCCTATGGTCGATCGACCAGAGCACGACATACAGAAGCTACTGTATAACGAGGGTTAGTCGATCGACCGGTCCCAGTGGTCGATCGACCAGACCGTGACTCTGACGCAAATTAAAAGAACGAGAAGTTTGAAGCCCATCGTAATTAGGTTTTAGGAAATAAGAACTACGTTGTATTCCTATATAACGTAGCTTAGGTTTCAGTTTGAAGCATCCAGTTTTCATCATCTAGTTCTTTACATACAATTCAATAATCATTAGTTTAGTTCATTCTTTCATTAATAAAGTTGTTTTTGCAATCGGTTTTGATCTTTCCTCTGCGATTTCCTTCACGGTACTCTTCTGTTCTTATATTCAGTTTCATTGCTTTAATTTGCTGATAGTTTAGGATTGCTAGGTTAGATCTCCCGAAGCCAAATTATTGTTTTATGTTAATTGTTCATTTAATTAATTTAAGTATGAATTCGAATGTTTTAATTGTTAAGTTTATTGCTGTCATTATTTCTAGTATGAAAAGCTAAATACCCTGTGCTAGGATGTAGGGAATCTGTAGCGTAGGCGGCATTAGAATAGTATGACCTAAATCGCGCCATGGTCGATCGACTGGGTTCCCTGGTCGATCGACTGGCCCCGTGAGATTAGCTTCGCTTTAATTAATTTAATTGCTATATTTGACGAATCGAGTGCACGCGACTAGTTGAATGCATAGGATTTGACCGACCCAATAAAGATCGAAAGATAGGGAAGGGAGATAGCCTACCTAATTAAGACGACTAGATTAATGAGATCGAAAGATGAGTTAATTTAGCCTTTTAAATCACTTTTCAGGACGAAAGTTAGCATTAGTGATATTAGGGACCTGTAGCGAGATCAAAAGATGCTACCTGTTAAGAATGGACCGAGAGGACTTCTTATTTTCCCGTCTCACATGTTTGTTTTAGACCTACCTAGTATACTGCCGCCGAAACTATAGTGAACCGACCATCTTACCACCCCTTTAATATTTGATTTCATCTGTTTATTTAGTTTACTTTCCTTTTATTGCCTTTAGTATAGACCAACTCAAATCAAATCCCACTCACATTTGTTACCTTGGGCTAGAATTAGACAGCTAATAATTGCATCGCCTCCCTGTGGTTCGACCCTGACTGCCACTAGCTATAGTAGTAGTTTGGACTATAAATATTATTTTTGGTGCACAAAACGACGGGCATCAGCTGGACAGTAGAGCTATCATGCTCTGTTTATACATCGTTTCGGGCTAAATTTCGGGACTGTTTACACGTCCAATAGAGCAAGGTGGTTTCTGAGTGTTGGTACATCTTCCTTTATAGTTATGAGGTGTAAGTTGGTAGTGTTTGCAGGTTGTTTCAACATCATTGAGGAGGGGGGATGAGGCTTCTATTTTGGGTTGTTCTTATGCTCGGTTAGAGCATTAGTTGCGAGTAGCTACGTCGTAGGTGAGTGCTTGCTGTGGTGTAGGTCATGGTGGTATGGTGTTGTGTTTGGTGGATGCGATGGGTGAAAGAAATGTAGATTCATATACATACTAACATACTCATATATGTTTAAATTAATTTGTCATAAAATTAAATACGGATTTTATGCATGCAAACAATGAAACAAATAGAGAAGAAATCATGTTCTTACATTGTTGTTTTCGGTTTTATGGGCACAAACGAAATCTCCTTTTCTTTTGTTCTTGAGCTTTCCAAATGGAAGAACAAGGATTCAAGAGTAGAATCCCTCCCAAAAGCATATACCCAAGGAATACATCTTAATAAACCAATACTATTTAGATCTAATAATAATAATGGTTTTACAATAAAATTGATACAAATAAATTGTATTTGGGCTCTTGATTATTTCGGTCAAGAGGGGTGTTTTTGTGTGATTTTATTTCTCTAGATTTCACAATATTTAGAGAGTATATTAATTTTCTCACACTAGAAAATTATCATGTTGAATGAATGAATTGATTAAGAAAAGGAAACCATCTCTTTTCTTTCATCTTGGCCGAAAAATGGCATTGGGTAGGTTGCCCAATAGCTTTCATTTTTGCTCTTCACAAGAGACCAAGCATGCAAAGCCTACTACCTAGTTTCATGATTGTGTTTTCCATTTAAAATAAATAACACAATATAAACTATAAACCCACCCATATTTTCGGTTTTAAGTATAAAATGGAGAAACCATTTTATTTTGTCATTTGTCAAATTTGTCACATGTAACATGTTACATGACATGTTACAATGCAATGTATTTTTATCATATTAAAAATCAACATACTCATAAAATATGTCATTTACAAAATTGACTAGTAATTCGTAATTACTCGTACCAAAAAGGTTTCCAAATTATAAACTACAACATTCTGTATTTATAATAATTTATTCATTCCGTTTCAATTGTTTCAGTAAACAATAATTTCATCCAAGTAATAAAATAATTCGATTACTTAGACCGTGTCTTATTTAATCATATTTACAATAAGATACGTAAATTATACTCACAAAATCATCCGTCAATTTTAAGCAATTTAATTAACTCGTATCAGTATACGATTAATTAAATAATCAATTAAGAGTATTTCCCTATAGGTATGACCTAAGGGGATCAACTGATCACCACCGTCGCACGACAGTAATGTCAAACTCTAGTCAGCCAATCATTACCGATATGTGTGGACCAGTTGACTGTAAAATATTACATCCCACATGTATTCTTAAAATGAGATTTAATAATGATATTTAAATCATGTGATCGCACTATTGTTGAGGACACATTTCCCAACAATCTCCCACTTGTCCCTGACAAGTGTGCGCCACCAATTCTCTTGTCCTATTACTATCTCCCACTCAATGCAAGGTGTCTTTCGGGTCGTACTTGCAAGTGATCATATCGAGAGTGGTTTCCTCGATCCGGAGAATAACGATTGACCGGATTTATCCACTCTGGATACCTTCCGAGCGTGGCCACGCATTTCCAGTTCATTACTCCTCGAGTGGCCCTGAGATATTGTTTTAACCCTGACAAGGGGATTGACAATTCCTATCGCACTCATTCCCTTCGACTAGCCACAGCCATCATAACCCAAAATATGCCCATTTGACCCCATTTACGAAGGTCGTAGTAACACAAATCAAAGTTAATCTGAAACTGTGCCATCTTAGGTGAATAGTCTTTAGTCAAAAGAATCGACTCATTAGAATACTATAGTAGCTCTCGCCACGACCAGGCTATATAAATTGCGAGAACTCTATAAGCGGTCATAAGGCCCGACAAAGTGTTCCTAACAGTCTGCCTATGTGATCGACTAGTCATCTCACATGACTGTATGGCACTTGAACTTGCCATCAATCGCATCACACTCTAGTCACTTCGAGACGTCACCTCATACAAGTGACTATGGGCGAATACAATGCTAATCCGTGTTCACTTTAACGGGGTTCAATTGTCTCCAAAACCCGTTTGGATGTAACAAAGTATAATAAAAGAGTTTTAAAGTAAAACTCGAACGACAAATGCGATTATCACATATGAATAGTCAATGCCTGATTATTATTCATGTTCTATAATCTAATTTGATCTTGTACGTAGTTGTTCATTTCAATTCAATTGAAATGACATGACTCATCATGTTTAGCCTTTGAGAAGGCTTTGGTTAGTAGGTTTTATCAACTTCTTGTACCTTACTCAACCTTACTACATACTCGTTTTCCTTTGTAATGTATACATTTGCATTACAAAACTTTCTGAGTACGTGTCGAGATCCAATCAAGACATAGGCCCTCTTAGCCTAATAATAGCTCCCACTGGTTTCACAGTGTGTGGGACTCATCCTCTTGCACATCTCATGATTGCAAGTGTACTCAATTTCCGTTATAAATATCTCTCATTGTTCTTTATTGCGTAGAACGATTCTAGAAAATCTACTTCTTAATTAACATAGCCGCAATGGTCTCTTAACCATCTTAATGTGTTTTGACTATGGTTTTGTCGGAAACCATGCGCAATCTCAATTGTCAATTGTCACTTGTGTAACACCCTTACACAAAATTGCATCATAAACACTTTGCTTTACTTCCTTAATGCTTCTGCAAGCACTTAAGGGTAATCTTTATATACTAGGTAAAGATTACTTAAATTCGATTTTGAAAACAGTTCATCATACTCAAAGTATATGAAGTGTTATACATCATTACTTATTTAATTGATCCGGCAAAAATAAGCAAATGGAATCAATCAAATATGTTCAATTTAATTGAACTAGTCATGAATCTTATCAACATAAGACTTCTTACTGACGCTGATATCATGTGGATTTATCTTCATAAATCCGGATATTCAAGATGTATTATAATACTCCAAAAGTCTTAAATCATTCTTGATGATCAATATGTCATCCACATATCGGACTAATTAAAATTTCCGTAACTCTCACTAAACTCCATGTATAAACACAACTTCTCGACTTATCGAGAAATGTTTTATCACATGATCCAAAAATGTTGATTCCAACTCATTGATGTCGTACTTAAGACCCTCTCTTAAGTTTCACATTATCTTAGGATTGCAAGAATCTTCAAAACTCAAGATATGTATTGAATACATTCCTTCTAATTGAAGAAGTGGGTTTTAGATTCACTCGCTATGTATTTCATAATAATGAAACACAATCCCTAAGAAGATCCAAATAGACTTAAGCATTTCAATTGGTGTAAAAAACCCTTTGCAACCAATCAACCTTGAAATCTCTCTTTATTAGTGCAAAACCCTTTGCAACTAATCAAGCCTTTTTATTTCGAATTTTCATGGCTCTAAGCCTTATATTGAGTTGTGACTTAAACACTCTTATGTAAGTTATATGTTCATTACTTTCTAGAAGTAATCAATTTGAATCAAACGATTTCTTTGTAAGTTATAAGCTCTTTAATTTCTTAAAAGTAGCATGAATCCATCATTTTCAACAATTTGACGAATTTAACCTCCTAGGTTTTAAAGAAACAACATCTTACACAAAACGTCTCATGTAGCCAAGAAACGTCTCATGTAGCCAAGAAAGACCAGTTTCTTGCGACATAACATTCTTTGTGGCTCTTGAATAAATTCTCCCACTCTGTCTTCTAGAAATAAACTTGTATTTTAGAAAGACAGCTTCACGAGCCGCAAACCCGTCGTACTCGTGATAATTGAAAAGGGAAAAATGAGCATTTGTTTCTTGTGAAAACTTACAAACATGGTACCCTTACCATTTCATATCTCATATGATTGGTTTTAGTGGAAAAATAATTTAGACAAAAATGATAAAATCCCCAAAAGGATCAAGTAACTCAAAGTAACTTGATTGAAGTCCAAAGCATATCGAATAACGTTTGAATTCATATCCAACCACACATTATTCCATGATGCGTGCTAAGAGAGATTAACTTGTGATGCTATATCACATTTCATTTGGCTTATATCAAAGTCTTCACTTTGATAATCCCACCACGACTAAATCGTGCTTCTTTGAACTCTTCAAAGATTTCTCTATTTACCTTATTAAGTGAAGACATTAGCGTAAACTTAAATCGTTGGTAAAGAAAATGATTAACCTATTTTGGATCAATGATTTACAACCTCGATCTCCTTTTCAACCAAAAGGCACGAGATATCTTGCTTTGAATACAAGATACGCATATACCATTAACAATCTAATGGTTTCAAGAGTACTCGATAACTCTTTGCGTTCATTATTCCATCTTTTAAGGTTTAATCTTGGGTTACCAATTTGAATCTTACATCATCTACATGATATGTCATTCTAGTTTGGTTTAGAATATAATCACCTTGATAATGGGCTAGCCATTCATCAAATCGTGGTGAATAGGGTCACAAAAGTGAAAAACCTCTTTTGTCTCTTAACAATTTTATATTCTTATTTACAGTTTATGCACTTAATAGTCACAATTAAGTACCACTTTAAATCCAAAAACTAGATTGAGTACACAATTACTCTATCTCTCGACATTATTGTTGCTAGTCGTCATATTCTAAGCATCCTATGTATCAAGTACAATGATGAAAACCTCCATTGGTTTCTAATATTGATTTAAGTAGTACTAGCAAAATTTTATGTTTAATCAAATAAACATTTTAAAGAAGAAGGTCCCATTAGATGTCCCACAACTAACTTGTTGATTCTTCAATAATTTGGGGTAGTTTCCTTTCTTGTGTCCAACATTTAAGACAATGGAAACTATATCGGTCGGGATTGATAAGTTTAGTATCGTCATTCTCAACAACTTTACCTTTAACATTACCTAGTATCAATTCCATTATAATCTTTACTTCTTGAACCTCGTCCTCATCTTAACGGTTTAAGAGAATGCTCCCACTCATTTCAATGAGTCTTTGCTTTGAGAAGCAAAATTGAATTCATGAAGATTACTCTTCATTTGTTCGTTTTAGTCTTAAAACTTTCATCGAAGTGGTTGCGTTATTTTGGTCAATTACGAATTCAGAAAATCTAATCACCAAAACAATATTATCTTTTCAAGGTACTTAATTTATTTAAGTATATGAAAAACAATCCATTGTAAGTAGATGTGTTAGTCAAGAATCAAAAACCTGTTTGATAATGAATAACTTTTATCTATACTCTTTACAAGAGATCCTTAGCAATGGTTCATTTGAGGTTTTAGAAGCAAATTCATATTTGTCTTTAGTTACGAAATTTTAATGGAGATTTGAATCAAAAACGAAATGATATCGAATATGAATGGTGGTAAAGAAATAGAACAATATTATAACGGAATAATGGAAAACTTAACATTCATCGTTTTATTAATACTTGTAAATAACAAGTAAGGCATTTACATAGTGACCTCTACCCAACTATGATAAATGATTCCAAGACCCAAATTCATATTAACTTGGGCACGGTGTGGCCGATGAAACCCTTATCAATATAACTCGGTGGATTAACGCTTTAATCGATTCTACTTTTAGAACTCTTGGTCGATAATATTACATTAACATATATCTTTAGCCCAAAACACATTCAACAAGGGGACGGTGTGGCCGATAAAACCCTTATCGAAAAACTTTTGTTGAGTTCAATCCAAATTTCGAATAAATGTGTCCATGATCCAAACCCACATTAACTTGGGCACGGTGTGGCCGATGAAACCCTTATCAACATGAATTCGGTGGATAGACATTTATCACCCACTTCCCCTACGTAACAAGGTTTGTACCCCGGTGTGGCCGAGTGCACTCCCTCACGAAATAGGTTTTCATGGTTTCTACTCTTTGGTAAGGCTATGTCTCAATTAATTGTTTTAGCGAGAGGTCATGTCAAATTATTATCTATCACGTTTTAAGTGAACTAAAGCGGTGAACTACGATAATTATATTTGACACGGTCGATAAACTCGATGAGACAATGCATGTTTAGTTATGGCGATTTAGCGATGCATGTGACATAAAATAAAATGCAAGCATAAAAGTAAATAAATCCTAGTATGGCCTTCCTAAAATAGAAAAACTATTTAACTATTACATATTCGGAAACCAACTCCATTGGTCCCTTGAACTTCGGTTGTGGCACGTATCTCGAGGTAACACCGTCTTTATGTATCGTCATTCTTGAAGAAATCCGTCTTTTGGAACTCCGGAATGAATAAAATTACATAATAAATTACATAATTTCCTATTATACATTTGTAACTAAAATAAATCTATTAAATTACAAAACGGTGATACGATATCACAATAAAAATACAACCGAATCGATATTCCCATACATTTCGGGAAATACCAATTAAATTCTAAGGCCATACTAAGTAAAATTACATAATTCAAAAATTACATAAATTAAAATTATGACAATCATAAAGAAAATGCAGCATTGTAATATGTATGAACATGCTCAATTTTATGCTAAATCGCCTTTAATTAGCCAATATCGTATATTACTCGGTTTTTACGGATTTGCGTGATTTCAACATTTTATAATCACAAAAATTACATAAACTCATATTTATGCATAAGTTAATTACCCTAACCTCTTAGGACTCAAAATATAGTTTTCACTAATAATTTGACCATAATTAACCCATATCTTATAAAATTGTTCATAAATGGACTAAAATTACAAAAATAAGCTATTAAACTTCAAATAAATCACAAAATTTCAAATAAATTCAAAATTTGAAATTTAAACTCATGAACATTCTGGAAAAATTCCATGACACTCATAATGTTCAAAATTTTAGGTTAAAAATTTCGAAATTTTTCCGGAAAAACAATGTTGCGGTTTATCGATTTTTAATAAAATAATCATAAAAACATGGAAAAATTATTTTCACTAAATTTTCAATTTTAGATCTGAAAAAGATAATAAAATGCAACATTAGACGTTTTTTCTAAGTCATAGATTATGTTTTATTAATTTTCCACTAATAATGTCACTATTTATGCTATTTTTCTTCAAAAATCCATAAATCATGCAAAAAGACTTCTTTATAGCCAATTATTTTACAAACATCTTGTAAAATTGCATGTGACAACATATTCATTTTCTATGACCAGATTCGAAATTTAACTCATATTAACCTATTTTTCACTTAAATCCGAATTTAATAATGAAAAATTCATTTTTCGAGCATAACAAGTCCAAAAATTATGAAAATTTACAGGTTATCTCAAAATAATATGTGTCACAACATATCCAAAAATCAATGAAAAATTCGAAGTATAGCTATTTTTAGACCAAAAATGACATTTTTACTCATAAAATCACATTTAAATGTCATTATTGTAAATTATGAACAATAAAAATCCGAAAAATAACCAAAATATCCTAAAACACTTTAGGACCAGAAATATTAACATGCATGTAATAATTTCGTGATATATCATAATAACACAAATTTTACAAGTTTTATTTGTTATTCTTATAACTCGGAAAAACTTTTAACCAATTTGCATGCAAACAACCGTGGCTCTTGATACCGATTGAAAAGAAATGTAGATTCATATACATACTAACATACTCATATATGTTTAAATTAATTTGTCATAAAATTAAATACGGATTTTATGCATGCAAACAATGAAACAAATAGAGAAGAAATCATGTTCTTACATTGTTGTTTTCGGTTTTATGGGCACAAAAGAAATCTCCTTTTCTTTTGTTCTTGAGCTTTCCAAATGGAAGAACAAGGATTCAAGAGTAGAATCCCTCCCAAAAGCATATACCCAAGGAATACATCTTAATAAACCAATACTATTTAGATCTAGTAATAATAATGGTTTTACAATAAAATTGATACAAATAAATTGTATTTGGGCTCTTGATTATTTCGGTCAAGAGGGGTGTTTTTGTGTGATTTTATTTCTCTAGATTTCACAATATTTAGAGAGTATATTAATTTTCTCACACTAGAAAATTATCATGTTGAATGAATGAATTGATTAAGAAAAGGAAACCATCTCTTTTCTTTCATCTTGGCCGAAAAATGGCATTGGGTAGGTTGCCCAATAGCTTTCATTTTGGCTCTTCACAAGAGACCAAGCATGCAAAGCCTACTACCTAGTTTCATGATTGTGTTTTCCATTTAAAATAAATAACACAATATAAACTATAAACCCACCCATATTTTCGGTTTTAAGTATAAAATGGAGAAACCATTTTATTTTGTCATTTGTCAAATTTGTCACATGTAACATGTTACATGACATGTTACAATGCAATGTATTTTTATCATATTAAAAATCAACATACTCATAAAATATGTCATTTACAAAATTGACTAGTAATTCGTAATTACTCGTACCAAAAAGGTTTCCAAATTATAAACTACAACATTCTGTATTTATAATAATTTATTCATTCCGTTTCAATTGTTTCTGTAAACAATAATTTCATCCAAGTAATAAAATAATTCGATTACTTAGACCGTGTCTTATTTAATCATATTTACAATAAGATACGTAAATTATACTCACAAAATCATCCGTCAATTTTAAGCAATTTAATTAACTCGTATCAGTATACGACTAATTAAATAATCAATTAAGAGTATTTCCCTATAGGTATGACCTAAGGGGATCAACTGATCACCACCGTCGCACGACAGTAATGTCAAACTCTAGTCAGCCAATCATTACCGATATGTGTGGACCAGTTGACTGTAAAATATTACATCCCACATGTATTCTTAAAATGAGATTTAATAATGATATTTAAATCATGTGATCGCACTATTGTTGAGGACACATTTCCCAACAATGGGTAGTCGGGTTCGTGATGTTTAGGGGATTAGTCGAAGTTGGCTTTGTTAGGTTGCGTGTGTGCGAGATATGCGTGGAGCTTTGAGGCTTTTATGAATGACGAGAGCATGCGTGTGTGTTATGGGTTGTAAAGTTGTAACAATTGAATAAGAAATATTGTGCACTAGGGGTGGTCATCAAAGCGGGTCGGCCGGGTCCGGGCCGGGTCAGGGTTTGGGAGACCCGGAACTGGCCCGGGGCAGGGGTCGGGGCGGGCCGTGTTGAGGCGGGTCGGGTCGGGCCGGGTCAAAATTGACCCGTGAGGCGGGTCTAGGGCGGGTTGAGGCGGGTCTATGGGCGGGTTGAGGGTGGGTCCTACCCTTGTCTCTCGCTAAGAGACTGGGTTTGACCAAGTTTCATTGTACCAACATGACTGTGTAGATGGCCGACCGTACTTTATCACGGCCCCTAGGTGTCTTAGAGGACATACATGTAAAGATCGGGAAATTCTTTATTCTCGTTGACTTTGTAGTCTTAGACATACCCGAAGATTCTTACACTCCTATCATATTAGGACGACCATTTTTATTTACTGCTCGCGCAGTGATAGATGTCGGGGGGAAGACTCTTACTTTTCAAGTAGGTGATGAGGAGCTGATTTTCTATCAGTCCAATATTCGTAGGGCCCCTATGTAGGTTTAACCTTGTAATGATCTACCGTTTGTAGACACTAACACAGATTCTCCAGTTGACAATATTGAGTCATGCGCTGCTATATTGACACCTCCACCTCAGACTGAGAGCGATATGGAGGACCATTGTGTCGTTTCTGTTACTGCAGGTATAAACAGAGTGGATAATGGAGATTCCGTCGATAAAAGTACAATGAACGCCAAGCTCACTGATGGGGATAATGCCAAGGAAGATGTTAAGGAAAAAGCTCATAACCGGGAAAAGAAAGACAAAGGAAAGAAGAGAGTGAAGGCGTATATAGACGCGAACTATTCTTCTTCAGTTAATTCAAGCTCATGGCAATCCAAGAGGATGGTCAACGATGCTGAAGGGACCTCTTCCAGTCAGAAGCCCTCTTTTGGGCTGTTAAAGTGTTTCGGAAGATAAACGGGAAATGTCCCGTTGTAAAAATTTTGTAATTTGAATTTTTGTTAGACATTTTAATTTGCGTTTTTAACTTTAGACAATAGCGTAGTTAGTTTTTAGCATAAGACCGAATATAGACTGCGTATTATGTATTTGGTATTTTCGGGAAGTGTTTCTCTGTGTTTTTATGCAGGTTTGGGGAAGACATGCTGCATTGGGATGCGTGCCAAAGTAAAAGGCTTTGATCGAGTACTCGTTAATAACATTGAGTTGTCTATTTTAGCGGGCTATTTGAACATTGATAGCGCTGGCCTCTTCGTTTTTGTGGACAGCGGGGGGCCCACGGGGGCGCTTGGGAAACAAGCGTTTGCATTTGTGGAGTCGCCACCAATTTTTATGGGAAATTGGAAACCGTTCGAATACCTCGTGCCATGCCAAGACACAAAGTAGTGACATGAACACCAAGAACTCGTTACCCTTTGCATTCTATGTCTAGAATGACTCTCGTGGATGCCAATGAACACGGATGTTCACAGAGATCTGGAGTAAGGGGTGAGGGTACGTATTAGGAAGCTCTTTTGAACGAACACCTAATCCCGCCCGCCTCGATAGCGGCCTCTACTAATGATTAGGGAATTTATTTATACTTGATATATCGTCGATTATAATGCATGCAATGCAACATCCAAGTTTTAATCCTAACATGTGAGAATTAGACTAAGTCGGTAAACAATTAATTTAGCATACAATTGAGTCAAAGTAGGGATTTAGATTAATTACATGTGGAAGCATACAAACAAAGCGATAAAATAAATACAATAATAAATACAATAATTACAATGGATTAATGATTTATGTAGAAAATACCTTTAAAACGGATAATTTGGGAAAAAAGAATAAAGGAAATAACGAACAGGAATTAGGCGATAATACGGTTAATAGTTAATTAATATGTAAACTAATTAAACTATGTCAAGGCAATAACGGAGTTCAGAGACAGAAATCATCCTGGAACAGGCGCATCAGAGCTGCGCCCTTTGGAAGAGGCGCAGCAGTTGCTGCGTCTGTTCCAAGGGTGAGTTCTGGCTGTGAAGCCGGAACTGCAAATCGTTAATGTTCGTGGGTTAATTTAATGATTAATTTATAATATATACTCGGATGGAAGTGATTAGTAGGTTATTTACATACGATTAATGGTCATGAAAACAATAAACATGGATGAGACGGATGGAAACGGATTATTTACATGACTAATGAGGATAATTTATAAATTAACAAATTAAGCAAGCTAATTAGGTTAAATACGATGGATTAATGACGAACATATGATGGTGACGATGATAAACAGATGCAAATATGTCAAAGGATGAATTCCAGAGATTCAATATGGGTAAATCGAACCTCTAAAACCCGAATTGAGTTTAATGACGAAAACCCGCAAATATGAATTACTTGGGATTTAAGTCGGATTTTAATGACGAATTAAACATGTTAAAGATGAACAATAATATACATGCGAGATGACAAACTATTATGTCAAAGAAATTAACGGAAACAAACGAAAACAAATAAGAAAATAACGAATTACAGAGGACGAAGGAAGAAGAAAGGAAGCAGGAACTGCGGCAGCCTCACGAAGAGGCGCAGCAGGAACTGCGCTCCTTCGAAGAGGCGCAGCAGTTGCTGCGTCCTTTTTCGACGGTTTGTCTTCTGGTAATCCGTAAAAAGGGTTTTAAACACGGTTTTATAAATCGGTTTTAATAAGTATTTTCGACATAAACCTTACAATTGTGATGCAAAAAGTAAATAACAATAATAAAAGAAGGATTTTACACCCTCAGACTTACATGTTTGACGAAACGAGAAGGACTAAGATATCGATTAGTGATGCTCGACGCGAATGTAAAGAAAGTGCCCTCGTAAGAGGAAAACGAATAGATTAATTAAGTTGATTGATTGTGTAGTTGGTCAAATTGGTCTGTCATGCAAACGAGGCTGGTACTCAGAAGGATCCGAGCTTACGTGGTCGAATGTTCAAGCACGTAGACGCCAAAAAGTAAGAACGTGGTCTAGAATGCAAAGGGAGAAGAGAAGGGCGGACACTCGCGTCAGAAATATGAGGAGCGAAGGCTCCTATTTATACTAATCACGTGAAGGAATAGGGTTTCAGAGACTCTTTGGATGTGAATCTCGGAAAGATATGAAAAAGATACGAAAACTACGCAGAATAGGACCTGGGAAGAGGCGCAACAAGCACTGCATCTCTTGGAAGAGGCGCAGCACCTGCTGCGTCTGTACCCAAGTGGTTTCCTCCTGCAGAAGAAAGATTTCCGTGTTTAAGTTATGGTAGGACGGAATAATTTGGTTTTCCTTAATATCTTATATGAATATTACGGGAAATTGCTTACCAAAGGATAAAGATTGTGAAATATTTATAAAATATGGAATAGAAATATCCAGATCATTCCAGAACATTCTGACTCGGGATTTGACATTTATCGGAAAATGGAGACGGTTTTAGGCTCAGACTCCAAATGTACTCTAATTACTGTCAAAACGACCGTATCGGCACGTAGATGACAACTAAGAGGTAGACATTAATATTTGAGCAATCACTTGACGATAAACTTATGAATTGTCACAAATCGTTTCGCGTACCGAACATGCGGCCCAATCATCACCGGGTGGTTTTGCGAGAGGTGCAGAAATGAGGTATCTACAGAGCCCCCACTTTGACTGAGGCTTGGACAAGGCGAAAGTCAAAGTATAGCCATCAGGTCAATCGAAGATTACAACCTGACGACTACGGCGACGCAAGGCGGTTCAAGGGGTTTGAGCCAAGGACCTGTCGTCGGGAACATTTAGAGTCTGTCAACTATCGGGGAGGGTCGTTTAAAGTCCATTAGACTACGTAAGGAGGCTCGCCAGCCATAAAAAGAGACCATATCTGAGACTTCTTCTCGAAATGCTTCCGGAGGTGCATAAAAGCTAAAGAGCGAAGGTCAGGCGTGAGGGCTAAAATAAAGTGAGTAGCAGGACACAGGCGGGAACTGCTGAAAGAAAACTGCTCGGGTAGTCTTCGAGGAATAATTGCGAATAGCAGGACACAGGCGGGAACTGCTGAGAGAAAACTATGTTGATAGTCTTCGAGAAATAATGGACGCGGCAGGACACATGCGGGAACTGCTGAGGAGAAATCTGCTTGGGTAGATGTTAATCTCCGGGTCTTGAGAGGGAAAGTTTATATCCGCTTACTCTCGTTGGGGAACATAATGAAGGCGTGTCGAAACACCTGTGAAGGAATAAAATACTTGTTGCGACAAGCAAAGGTCTTGGAAGAAATAAATGATATGTAACAGTCTGTTGCTGGCTTGGTAAATGCGGGCCGGAACGAAAGATAACCGTCAAACGGACCAAAAGGATAAAATAGCATCGGCGAAGAGGCGCACCAAAGATGGGCCTACAAATAACGAACTCATAACGAATTTTTTAAAATTCGTATGGAGGGAACACAAGGAAGAGGCGCAGCAAGAGCTGCGTCTCTTGGAAGAGGCGCAGCAAGAGCTGCGTCTCTTGGAAGAGGCGCAGCGCCTGCTGCGTCTGTTCCCCAAAGTGTCTATTCTGCGTAAAAAACGCGATAATCAGAGGTTTATTTCATTATTTTCGAAACATAAATCCTTCAATTTCTCTCTCAAAAATCAATCATTTCCGCCAAGGTTTGATCCAAAATCTTGCATTAATCATGACTAATCGAGGTATGTGTCTAATTCTTGCATTAATCTTCTGCATTCGTCGAATTTTTGGCCGAAAAAATTAGAGTTTATGACCCATTTGATCGAAAATTTGGGGATCTTCCCCCAAATGCATTTGCCTTGTCAAATTGACATTACAAATGGATAGTTGGTAATATAAGGAACATAACCATGTATTTGTCTCGAATTTTCGTTGAGTTTTTGAGCCTTTGAGTGAAATTTGAGACGGTTTCACAGCTGAACCGTAAATTGCTTCGAAAATAGTCTTAGGATTGCCCATTTGCGATGAAACTTGATATTTGGGACCCTTGGATGACGGGTAAACTTTCTATCATCTCGGAATTTTGGTTTGTGACAACTTTTTCAGGACACTTTCTAAGGCATAATCGTCGTTATAACGAAATGCTTCCGAAATTTGGACTCAAACCCGGAACTAGGCTTTAAATTAGGCTTGAATTGACCCATATTACCACATGAGTGATTGGGTTGGTGAGAGTCTAGCCAAAAACGGCGAGAAAAGAGCGGTTTCAGGGCTTCCAAAGGCTCGAAAATCCCTTAACCAAGGCTTGTCGTCATGCGACGCGGCCTAAATTTGCTTTAATGTCACAGGTGATGTGGCTTCTACTTCTGGGAGAGCTCCCATGGAGATAGACACTGCTGCTGTCGAGGAGGCTCTAGAGCAGGCCTTCACCGCCGCGGTGATGGCTGCTGGAGACGAGGTCCACGAGGAGGAGGCTGCTGAGGAGGAGGAGGCCCCGAGACGGGCCAATGTTGGACGAGGAGGTCGTCAGCTGAGAGGAGCTCCTGCGTGGGCTGAGACTTGGGAGAGTAGGCACCTGTTGTGGGCTGCCGAGGGTCACCTGTCCTACAGGACGGTGAAGAGTTTGGTAAATAGGAATTCACTTCTTATCATTCATCCTCTTTCGTTTCATTCATATCCCTTTCAATTTTCATTCAAAACTAAAGATAGCTTTTTGTCCCAAATCATAATAGGAGGCCGGGAACATCAGGTCGTTCTCGGGCTATATGACAGCGATGGAGCACTACGAGCGGCTGTCGGCGGAGGAGCGGGCCATCGAACGTGGAGCGTTCGGTTCCTTGGTGCAGGCCTGGAGGGGTATCGCGAAGAGGAAGTTGCGGGCTAACCTTACCCTGGTCCGCGCTTTCTTGGACCGATTCTGGGATACGACTTCCACGTTTCACATGCCTTTCGGTGAGGTGGGAGTCACTCTAGAGGACTACAGCATGATTTCTGGTCTGCCGTGCGGGACCGAGGCTGTGGAGTGGCCGGAGACTGCCATGAGGGTGGACTCGGCCGAGGCGAGGAGGTTGATCGGCTGGAACTTGTCGCCGAAGGCTGTCACGATCTTAGGGCTTGGTGCCCGCTCCTACGTTCGAGACTACTTCGCGGGAAAGATCCGGCGCCGGTGACGATTGATGGGAGGGAGACGGCTCCTCCTCCCTGCACAGCTGAGCAGAGGGCTCGTTTGTGGCTCTGGTGGTTTCTGTCTTCGATTTACCTCGGAGACAAGGGCGAGAGGCTGTCGACGAAGCTTCTTCCCTTCCTTTCTGACCTGAATTCCCTACGGCGTTGGGACTGGGTCACTGTTGGCTTTGCGGTCCTTCTTCGCTTCATGAGGGCCATGGTTCGTCCGGAGTTGATGGAGAAGGGGACTTCTCTTGGTGCTGTCGGACCTGGACTACTGCTGGAGGTATGAACCTTTATTGAGACTAAAATCAATTCCTTTTACGAAAGATCGTCATTAACTATCTTACTCCGCAGGCGTGGGTGTACTCCTACTTCCCAGGCCTTGCGCCCAAGAGGACGGAGCCGCTGGAGAAGGCCTATCCCGTCGTGAGGGATTGGGTGATGTGCAGGACGAAGAGCAAGCGTTCTACTCACGGCGTCTACCGGCGGGACGTGAACGCTCTTCAGCTAGACAGCGTAAGCATTTCACTTATATTCATTTGCTTCTTCATTGTTTTTATTTGATCATAGGAATGATCTTTGTTCGTCTTATCACAGTGGGTGCCCAGACCTTGGGTGGAGTACGCTGGAGCGCCTCCTTTTGTGGCTGAGGTCCTTCGACCTAGGAGCTCGAGCCGGCTACTGCTGAGGACGTCGATGGGTCCTGTGTGGTACTTGGGCGAGCGTTTGGCTCGTCAGTGCTCTCGGGACGTGTTGACAGTTCCCGTCGATCCTCCTAGGACGATGTTCAGGGAGCCTTCTGAGGCAGAGAGGGAGGCTGACTTGGCTGGCGCTAGTGGCGACGCCCTCCTTCTTTCTGGCGAGGACTACTCGACGTTCCTCTACGGGAGGTTGGCGTACTGGCCGGTAGTGGTAAGTATATTTTCTCTCCTTTATTCTTGATTTTCAAAACTACGATGAAAGATCATCGGTTAATGAGAAATATTTGACTTTGCAGGAGGTCGAGGCGGCGGGCATCGAGCACCCAGAGTACCCCGAGACCCTTGAGTACACTGACGCGACCGGGAGGACGACGATCTCCGAGCTGCGTGACTTTGACGTGGCTGTGACGGATGCTGGCCTGGACGACTGGCAGCATCTGATTCGGAGGGTGAGCCTCTGACTTGTATAATTTTTGTGTAAGAACACGTTTGATTGAACTTCATTAAATTTATTGAGAACTTCCTTTTGAAAATGCAGGTGGCGCCGTCTCGGTTCGTGGCGCTATGGAGGGTGGCCAACCGGCTGCGAGCTACTGCCGTCGAGGCACTTGTCGGCGGTCGAGGCCGTCAGGTATGAACCTTGTGCCTATTTCATTTTGAACTTTAGTTTTCTAATTTCTCTTGTATTCGATTGAACCGATTGACACGAGCCAATTTTGTTGTTTACAGGAGGACCGCGAGTTGGAGCGAGAGTTCGCTCAGTCTCGGGAGGAGACAGCTCGCTTGTTGAGGGAGCTCGAGGTTCGAGACGCCGAGATTGCCGTTCTTGCGGCAAGAGTTGCGGAGCTGGAGGGCGACCAGCAGTAGTCTTGTTTAGCTTTGTTTTTGTAGATTTGCACACTTGTACATTTTGGACCTTGATTTTGGACATTTTTGGACTTTGTTTGGGGCGAGAGCCCCCAGTTTGTTGTATATTTCTTTGTTTGGTGTATATAAGATGGCCTGAGTGCCTTTGTTGCGGGTTATGTTGCTTGTATCTGCAGGTTAGCTTTGAACAGGTTTGGTAGATGACGGTTTACTCCGTCATGCTGCCGAAATTTACATAGAAATCACATGAAACATTAATTTGTATATACATATGGCCTTAATTAGCGCAAAACGAAAGACTCAAAAGAATGCAAAAATGCAAAAATTTTGCCGGAAATGACCGGACGATAGGGAGGGTTACCCCCTAAAAAAGAAAAAAAATAGAAATCTATAAGTTAGAAATGTAGAAATGGAATTAAGAAATTAATATGTAAATGTTGAAATTCGGTAAATTGAAGATTATTTTCTAAAATAAATGAATTAAATGAGAAATGTAAATGAATTAAAACGAAAATTATTTCCTAAAATGAAAATGTGCATGTGCGGTAAAATGGCGAAAATGTCGATGTCGCCTCGAAATGCGCGTCCGCGGAATTAGGAAACCTGAAACATGATAATTCTCACGTATTTACCAAAAATAATAACCCGTAGGAATAGGAAATTATTCGTCATGGAGTTAGGAAAGATCCAACGCGTAAAATCACAGAAGTGAAGCTGAGGAAGAGGCGCAGCATGAGCTGCGTCCCTTTGAAGAGGCGCAGCAGGTGCTGCGCCTGTTCCCAAGGTGGTCTATTCTGACGGATTTTTGGAAACAGAAATTAGTATAAATAGAGACGTCGATAGAGCTTTTATTCACATAATTCTTCCGTCCCTTCTTCGTCTTATTATAAAATTCTCAAAATAATTCTTCATCATGAATACTTTGGAGATTCGCTTGAAGGAATGGACCAACGAATTTTCGAATATGGAGAAATATGATATGGGTGCCTATAACCTTGGATCATTGTTGAGTTTGAGGCTAATCAAGGTTGTTAAACCTTTCTTGGATGCTTGTCTTGATTATTGGGACCCAAATTACCATGTTTTTGCGTTCCCTGGAGGCGATATTTGCCCATTTCCTGAAGAAATTGCTGCGGTTGGTGGGTGGGACCCCGAACACTTGCCTGCCATTCCCTCTACTTCGCAAGGGTACAAGAGCAAATTTAGAGACTTGCTTGGGTTGACTAGACTTGAGGTGGACCGTCTAGTTACCTCGAAAGGCGTGAGAATGCTGGACTTCATAGACAGATTCATAAATAGGGCCGACCCCACCATTTCTTATGTTGCTAGGCGGAGGGCATTTGGGTTTTGCCTTTTGCATGTGTATGTCTCCTAAGGGCATGTTAATGAGGACTTGAGAGGTGATCCCCGTCTTCTGGTCCTTGTTGAGCAAATGGAGCTGCGCAGGAGCCCAGCTTGTTTATGCTTAGAGGAGATCTTGTTGGGCTTGGATAATAGGAAATCCAACCGCGACCTACCGTATTTAGGAAGTCCCGTCATCTTGCAGGTAAAAGACATTTTCTTTTTGTTCTCTTTTTTTTTCGTCGTTTTTTTTTTTCTTTTTATTTTTCTTTCGTCTTTTTTTTTTTTTTTATGTCTAATACCTGCTTTGGTTAGGTTTGGCTTATGGAACGGCTTCGATTGCTCGAGCCCCCAGTTCATGTCCCTTCTTACCATGCCCGCTCGATCGCGATGAGGACGAGGTTGTACATGGTTGATTTCACTCGGGTCTGCGATTACTGGAAGAATAAGCTGAAGAGTGAGGATGGTCCTTTGATTAGGTGGGTCGTACCGTGGTGGCACCTCAAATCCGTCACTGGAGTGTCTTCTTTGGATCCCACTAGGTCCGTGCGCATTCCTGGTCTAGAATTCATGGTGTGCATCTTCCCGGAAAGATTGATGAGACAAATCGGAATGAAGCAGATGATCCCGAAGCTGGATACCGTTACGCAGACTGCTGTGGCGCTCACTACTGATAGCCGGAGGGAATGGGCCATTAAATGGGCCCAAAGAAACATGTGGTTGTTGAACTTCTCTTCTAATGCTTTATGGGTATCGGATTCTTATCTGCGATGGAGGAGAGCTAGCACTCCCGAAGAACGCGAGAGATTGAGGAAGCGCGAGCCTGTGGATTACAAGGTGCGCGAGGTGGAAAAAAGAGAAGGAGAAGCATCTGACAGAAGGAGAAGAAGAAGCCGGGCTTCGCGTTGTTCATCCTTCGAAGAAACCGAAGATCTCTCCTGTCGTGGAAATGGTGGTTGGCAAGAATGGGAGGTCAAGGCCTCGAGAAAGACCATTGGTGATTAGGTCTGAAGTGGCGCAAGAGCGTCCGGCTCGAGGTCGTGACAAGAAGTATGACAAGAATGACAAGGGCAAAGGGAAGATGGAAGAATAGCCCAAGTCTTTTTATTATTATTTATTATTATTATTATTGTTGTAATAAAAAAGGTGGGGTTTTTAGAATCCTAGCCTCTTTATTTTTATTATGTAGCGTATTATTATTATTAGAAGAAATGAATGAAATAAAAAAGGTTAAATGGTTATGAAACCGTTGTGATTTTCTATTTATTATTCTTGTCGAATTCCAAATGCAATGCAAATGTCTTTCTATTTACATTTTTGAAAATAATGGGTTGTATCGCGCGAGGGATTGCCTACGTATTCATTTGGAAAATGAAATCAAACCCTTGCGCGTAGTTCGAGTAAATGTAAAAGAATAATTGTTCTAAGCAAGAGCTTGTAATGAACTTAGAAAATGAGCATGAGCTTTTGCTTACTCTGAAGGTGCAGATCAGTTTATTTGATGACATGAGGATGACAAATTTGTCAAAATGCAAGAGCAAGGTGACGTTTAGCTATATTTCAGCTTGGCCAGGAGGCCGGTTTATTTAGTGCCATAAGAGCGACACATGAGGTTACGCGAGGCGCGTTTTTGTCTCTATTCTAGGCATAGTATCGTTTCAATTGGTCAAGGTTCGTTGGATTGGAAAACTCATTCCCATCTAGGTCTGTGATTCTAACCGCACCCCCCGGAAGTATGGATTTGTCTAGAAAAGGTCCGGCCCAATTAGGTTTGAATTTACCCCGTGGATCGACAGGTAAAAGAGCTCTAACCGATTTGAGCACTAAGTCTCCTTCCTTGATGTTTCTGGGCTTAACCCTTTTGTTGAAAGCTCGTTTGATACGGGCTTGATATGTTTGGACATTATGCAAGGCGCGTAGCCTGCGTTCATCCAGGAGGATGAGTTCTTCATATCTATCCCTCTTCCAATCAGCTTCTGGGATTTGACTCTCGAGTAAGATACGCAAGGATGGTATCTCTAACTCAACTGGTTGTACAACCTTCATGCCGTAGGTCAAATAGAAAGGAGTAGCCCCAGTGGGCGTCCTAACAGATGTACGATATCCCCATAGAGCAAAGGGCATCTTGCTTGGCCAATCTCGATAGTTGTCAATCATTTTCTTGAGAATCGTGACAACATTCTTATTTGCTGCCTCTATCGCACCATTAGTCTATGGTCTATATGGCGAGGAGTGGTGATGCCTAATTTTGTACTTGGCTAGCAATTGCTCAGTCTCAGCTTGAAAATGGGATCCATTATCACTAATGATCTCATGTGGGCAACCGTATCGACAGATGATGTTATTTTGTATGAACTTTGCCACGTTTTTGGCCGTGAGACTAGTGTAGGAAGCCGCTTCTACCCATTTGGTAAAATAGTCAATCGCCACTAGGATGAAACAGTGACCTCCTGTTCCGGCTGGAGTTATCTTCCCGATTATGTCTATTCCCCAGGCAAAAAATGGCCAAGGAGATGTCATCGTATAGAGCAATGAAGGAGGGACATGTTGTACATTCCCGAAGATTTGGCAATTGTGACAATGTCTTACATATTTGATGCAATCGGATTCTATTGTGGTCCAATAATATCCCAAACGTGTGATTTTCTTTGCCATCATGGGCCCACTCATGTGAGGACCGCATTCTCCGTCGTGGACTTCTTCCATCACCTTTCGCGCTTGTGAATGATCAAGGCAACGTAAGATTACACCAAGAGGTGTTCTTTTGTATAACTCTCCTTGCATGAGAACGTATTGGGAAGCGAGTAGGCGTATAGCACGTTGTCCCCTCTTGTCCATATCCGGTGGATAGGTACCATTGAGCTTGAAATTCAGGATTACTTGGAACCAGGGTTCCTGCGTGATCTCCTCTTCATCGGTGATTTGGTGCACATAGGCCGGCTCCGACCGTCGCGCGATACACAAAGGCTTTTCCATCATGTTGTCTGGCATATTAATCAAAGATGCGAGTTTTGCAAGAGCATCTGCAAATTGATTTTCCTCTCGAGGTAGGTGTAGATAGGTTACGTGGTCAAAGAATTGGGCAACCTGGTCTATTCTAGCTTGATAAGGTGCTAGGCTCTCGCTTCGAATTTTCTAAGACCCTGTAATTTGGTTGATGATTAGGGATGAATCCCCATGCACGCGAAGATTTTTAATGCCCAAGCTCACTCCCGCTTGTAGTCCAATGAGACAAGCTTCGTATTCTACGGCGTTGTTTGTCACCTCGAAGTCGAGTTTGACAGAGATTGGTGTATGCTCGCCTTCAGGAGAAATGAGCAACACTCCTATTCCAAATCCTCTTAAGTTTGACGCTCCATCAAAGCAAAGGTCCCAGGAGTCTACATCAGTTTGGAGTATGTCCTCGTCCGGAAATGACCAAGTATCTATTGTTTGTGCATCGTCGATGGGATTCTCTGCAAAGAATTCGGCAACGGCGCGACCTTTTATTACTTTCAGAGGCACATATTTGAGATCGAATTCTGAGAGCATCAAAGTCCATCTTGCTAGGCATCCGTTGAGGACGGGTTTTTCGAAGAGGTATTTGACTGGATCCATTTTGGAGTATATCTTGACGGAGTAGCTAAGCATGTAATGGCGTAGCTTCTTCGTTTCCCACACAAGAGCGAGGCATGTCTTTTCGAGTTGTGAGTATTTACACTCGTACTCCAAGAACTTCTTAATAAGGTAGTAGATAGCCCTTTCTTCATTTCCTACAGTTTGAGCTAGCATGGCACCCATGGCTGTTTCGGTTACTGTGAGATATAAACCAAGAGGTTGATCTCGTTGAGGTGGCATGAGCACTGGCGTTTTGGCTAATATCTCCTTTATTTTGTCAAATGCCTTTTGACAATCATCATCCCACATGGTGTGGTCCGTTTTCTTGAGTTTTTTGAAGATAGGCTCACAAATCATGGTGAGTTTCGATATGAATCGACTTATATATTGCACTTTTCCCAGGAATCCTCTGACTTCTTTTTCTGTTTGAGGTTGTGGCATTTCGATCAGAACCTTGATTTTGGAAGGATCTATCTCTATACGTCGTTGGCTAACGACGTATCCCAGGAGTTTGCCAGATGTTACTCCGAATGTGCATTTCTGAGGATAGAGTCTCATGTTGTACTTTCGTAATCTTGCGAAGAATTTGCGAAGGTTCGCAATATGCCCCTCTCTATCCTTGGACTTGACAATCATGTCATCTATGTATACCTCAACTTCTTTGTGCATCATGTCATGTAAGAGTGTAGTTGCGGTGCGTTGATATGTAGCTCCGGCGTTGATCAATCCAAACGGCATCACTGTATAGCAGTAGGTTCCCCATTGAGTGACAAAGGCGGTCTTGTGCATATCTTCCATGGCCATTTTGATTTGATTATAACCCGCATACCCATCCATGAAGGATAGTAATGCGTGGTCTGCAGTATTGTCCACCAGTATGTCGATGTGTGGTAGAGGGAAATCATCTTTAGGACTTGCTTGGTTTAAGTCCCTAAAATCAACACAAACACGGATTCTCCCATCCTTTTTGGGTACAGGTACTATGTTGGCTACCCAGTCAGAATACTCGGAAACTTTGATGAACCCGGCTTTGAATTCCTTATCGACTTATTCCTTAATCTTGAGAGCCCATTCCGTTCTCATTCGGCGAAGCTTCTGTTTCACAGGTTTGAAACCTGGCTTTATCGGAATTCTATGTTTGGCGATATCCCTGTCGATTCCTGGCATGTCTTTGTAGGACCAAGCGAAAACATCTTTGAACTCGTTTAGAAGGTCTATGAAGTCGGCCCTTTCGGTAGAGCTCAAGGTAGTCCCTATCCTAAGTTCTTGGGGTTCTAGTTCGGTTCCTACATTGATGGGTTCGGTGTCCTCTATTACTGGTCCCCCTTCCCCTTCCTGTAGTATTTCTTTGGCTACGTAGGGAGGTATTTCGATCGAGTCTGGGTCTTGGTCATCCTTAGTATCATCGTAAACAGAATTGCACTCAAGATAACACAAAGAGTAAGCAGAACCTGATTTATTCATATTAAAGTTTGAGTAAAGTTGAAACAAAGAAGCCAACTGATCCATGGTCAGTGGCGGCAAAGGGACAGTGGTTGGGACATTTCCCGAACTACTGTGACTACTCGAGGCTAAGCTAGGAGAAACAAAGGGAGTGGGGATGACGACAGGAAGAGACTTTCTAGTGACTTCTCTAGACTCCGACTCTGACTCCGACTCCGACTCGAACTCATCGTCTTCTGGTTCTCCTTTGAACATCTCTCCTTCTCCAGTGGTGAGCTTGAAGAGTCTTCCTTGGTTGTTGGTCCACTTGATCTATTTTCTCCATCCTTTCTGTTGACTTGCGTTGATTTCTGTGATTAACGCGGTAGGGTTGAAGTGGTCGTCTTGAAGTATCATGGTAATGATCTCATCCTGCGTGGCTCTAACAAATCGATTTTCTCCGAACAACAAACTAACAGCTTGTTCGTCTAAGTAAGGTGCTTGACGAGTTTTGACGGTAAGAACCGTTTCTGGAGGAATGAAGTAGCAATCGTGAAAGATCTCTATTCCGGCTAGCTTCCTCTCGAGATAATGCCAAGGCTCGGGAAATCCGTGAAAGACTTCCAGACTTCCCTCCTTAACAAAGTACCCATTTAAGGTGGGGAGATAGGGTCACATTTGGACTCCTGTGTACTTACGATTCTGAACTTGAGCAAGCATCTTGAGAACCTCCTCTTTAGTGGGTTTGTACCCTAGTCCAAGTGGTATTCTTTTTGATTTGCCTTCCTTATATGGTTCGAAGGTGTTTCTTCGGATAGGGTTCAAAGGCATTCCAGGGAAGTATCCCTGGGTTTTGAGCATGTGGTTGACCACCAAGTTCGAGTAGGGATCGTAGTATAAGGGTTCCAATTCACTTTCTATGACGCTTATGCTTTGGAAGCCCCCAAGCTTATATACTGGGTCTGCAAGGACTTGATTATTTGACTTCTTTTCGATTATTGCTTTGATGGGTGACGAAGTGATCGTCACTACTTTGCCATTTAGTGGAATCTTGATCTTTTGATGAAGGGTGGATGTCACTGCTTTGGAAGCGTGAATCCAAGGTCTTCCTAGAAGTATGTTGAAGGAAGCTTCGATGTCCACTATTTGGAAGTTAACCTTTCGCTCAATTGGTCCTGTGGCTATGGTTAGATTAGTGAGTTCTACAACCTTTCGTCGCGTACCATCATATGCGCGAACACCTTGATTGGTAGGGGTCCAATCCGACTCTTTCATGCCCAACTTGTATGCCGTTTTGAGGGGTATGACGTTTACGGTAGAGCCATCATCCACCAAGGTCATTGGCACATTTTTCTTTAGACAAATGACAGTGATGTAGAGAGCCAAGTTGTGACTAGCGCCGAAAGGCGGTAAATCTTCGTCTGAGAAAGTAATATGATTACTTAGCTTTGGTGATTCTTGGAAGACCAAGTTGACTACATCTTCGGGTGTCGAATTATGTGCTACATTTAGCTTGGCCAAAGCTTGTAGTAAAGCTTGGCGATGTGGGAACAAGCTTGCTACTAATTGCCAGACTAAAAGATCGGCCTTTGTCTTCTGTAATTGCTTGAGCAAATGATCAGTGGAGTCATCTTCGTTATCATTTGGGGTGACAACGTTGGTTGGACCATTTTGAGTAGTGCCTTGATATGGACGACCCGAACGAGTTAGGTGGTCCACGTCTTCGCCATTTTGGACTATTTCTTTGACTAGGGAGTTTTCAATGAGATACTCGTCCGCGTCATCGTCGGCCCAAACTCCATTGATTGTAGCTAGTCTTCTCATTCTCATGATTTCATTTTCTAGTCGTATGATTTGGTAGACTAATTTATCTACCACAGCGACTATTTCTTGCATGGTAGCATTTTGAGAGAAGACTAGTGGCACATGCTCTTTAGCATTTTGAGAGAAGACTAGTGGCACATGATTAATGGGCGCTTGGGAGAGAGGAGAAACAAGCGTTTGCATTTTTGTATGGAGTCGCCACCAATTTTTATGGGAAATTGGAACCGTTCGAATACCTCGCGTCATGTCAAGACACAAAGTAGTGACATGAACACTAAGCAATCGTTACCCTTAGCATTCTATGTCTAGAATGACTCTCGTGGATGCCAATGAACACGGGTGTTCACAGATATCTGGAGTAAGGGGTGAGGGTATGTATTAGGAAGCTCTTTTGATCGAACACCTAATCCCGCCCGCCTCGATAGCGGCCTCTACTAATGATTAGGGAAGTTATTCGTACTCGATATATCGTCGATTGTATGCATGCAATGCAACATTCATGTTTTAATCCTAGCATGTGAAGATTAATACTAAGTCGGTGAACAATTAGTTTAGCAAACAATTAGGTCGAATTAGGGATTTAATGCTCAATTACAAGTGAAAACATTCAAGCAATAAAAGAAATACAATAATTTTAAATTACAATAATGAAAATTACAATAATTACAATGGATTAGGCGATTTATGTCGAAAATACCTTTAAAACGGATAATTTGAGAAAAAGAATAAAAGAAAAAAGAAAAAGTATTAACGAACAGATCAGAAGGTGAAAATACAGTTAATAATTAATTATATGTAAACTAATTAGCTAAGTCAAAGCAGAAACGGAGTTCGAGGACAGAAATTCAACCGAACAAAGCAGCGAGCAAATCGTCCTTTGAATAGACGCAGCGACGCTATTTCTGTTCTCGACTTTGAATTCAGGTCGTGAAGCGGAATTGCGTGTTGTTAATACTCGTTGATAAATTTAACGATAGATTAAATTATTTACACGGATGAAAGTGATTAATAAGTTATTTAACATATGAATGGGTCATGAAAACGATAAAACATGGATGAGACGGAATTAAGATGGATTAATTACATGAATGAACGAGATTAATAATTAGCAAACTAAATTAAATTAAACTAAACATGACGAATTAATGACGAACATATGATGATGAACAGATACAAATATGCCAACGATGAATTCCAGAAACTCAATATGAACGAATAGAATCTCTAAAACCCGGATTGAATTTAATGACGAAAACCCTCAAATATTGATTACTTGGGATTTAAGTCGAATTTAACGGTGAATTAAACATGTTAATGAATGATAAATAATATACATGTGAATTATTATGTTAATATGACAAAGAATTAACAAGAAACAAAGAAAAGAAATAAGAATTTGACGAATTACAGAGGACGAAGGAAGAAGAAAGGAAGCAGGAACTGCGGCAGCCTCACGAAGAGGCGCAGCAGG
Organism: Silene latifolia; assembly: GCF_048544455.1. Lineage (NCBI taxonomy): Eukaryota > Viridiplantae > Streptophyta > Magnoliopsida > Caryophyllales > Caryophyllaceae > Silene > Silene latifolia. The sequence continues at coordinate 87,546,801 of NC_133526.1, forward strand.
AACTGCGCTCCTTCGAAGAGGCGCAGCAGTTGCTGCGTCCTTTCTCGATGTCTGTCTACTGGAAATCCGTAAAAGAGGTTTTAACAAAGGGTTTTATAAATCGGTTTTAATTGGTATTTTCGACATAAATCTTACAATTGTGATACAATAATTAAAATACAATAAATATATGAGAGATTTACACCCTCAGACTTACATGTTGACGAAACGAGAAGGACTAAGATATCGATTAGTGATGCTCGACGCGAATGCAAAGAAAGTGCCCTCGTAAGAGGAAAACGATTAAAGTTGATTAAGTTGATTGATGTGTAGTTGGTCAAATTGGCCGGTCATACAAACGAGGCTGGTACTCAGAAGGATCCGAGCTTACGTGGTCGAAAGATCAAGCACGTAGACGCCAAAAAGTAAGAACAAAAGTCTAGAATGCAAAGGGAGAAAAGAAGGGCGGACACTCGCGTGAGAAATATGAGGAGCGAAGGCTCCTATTTATACTAATCACGGAATTAGGGATTAGGAAAGAAGAGAAAGATCCGGAAACAACCGACTTAGGTTAAAAGCGGAAACTTGGACAAAAAGAAAACATTGAGGAAAAGGCGCAGCAGAGCTGCGTCCCTTGGAAGAGGCGCAGCACTTGCTGCGTCCTTTCCTCAGCGGGTTCCTCCTGCGCAAGAAAGCGCGTTTGACAGCCTGTCGTATTTTAGGCATAACTTTCTCTAAAGACTCGGATTAAGGTGATTTTGGTGGCGTTGGAAAGCTAAGAAAGAGATCTAGAACTTTCTGTGAAATAGGCCTGACCCAAAAAAGTCGTTATCGCCTCGTAAAACGGGCCTAAATGTCGGGTTATCATTTTAACTAAATGAAATGAACATTTTGTAATGTAAACTTTTAGTTTAGCCCAAAGAAGTGACATGTGACTCAAAATGAGATATAATCTCAACATTTTAAGACATCCTAAACTTAGGTAGACAAGCACATTGCCTTGACTCAGAATTTGACAGTTTTAGGAAATGAAGACGGTTTTTGACCCGGACTCCAAATGTACTCTAATTACAGCCAAAACGACCGTAATGACACCTAGATGACGACCATGAGGTAGACATAAATGTTTGGGCGATCACTTGACGATAAACTTACGAACTGTCACAAATCGTTCCGTGTACCAAACATGCGGCCCAATCATCACCGGGTGGTTTGCGGGAGGTGCAGAAATGAGGTGTCTACAGAGCCCCCACTTTGACTGAGGCTTGGACAAGGCGAAAGTCAAAGTATAGCCATCAGGTCAATCGAAGATTACAACCTGACGACTATGGCGACGCGAGGCGGTTCAAGGGGTCCAACCAAGGACCTATTGTCGGGAACATTTTAGAGTCCGTCGACTATCGGGGAGGGTCGTTTAAAGTCCATTAGACTACGTAAGGAAGCTCGCCACCATAAGAAGAGACCATACCCGAGATACCCCGGTGAAACGGGGATCAAGACGCTTCGGCAAAACTCTTTGGTCTGAAGATAACTTTGTGTCTGAAGGCATTAGGGGTCACAGGGATTATGAAGAAACTTCTTAATACTTCTGAAGGCTAACTCTGAAGGATATCTCTCTCTAAAGGAAAGGCTGAAGGACAATTCTCTCTAAAGGGAAGGCTGAAGGATAATTCTCTCTAAAGGGAAGGACTGAAGGGATAGTTCTCTCTAAAGGGAAGGCTGAAAGGATAATTCTCTCTAAAGGGAAGGCTGAAAGGATAATTCTCTCTAAAGGGAAGGCTGAAAGGGGACTTAACTGGAAAGAGGTTATTTGAAGGTTACTAAAAGGATCAACATACGAAGGATTATCTTGAAGGGATAAGGCTGAAGGAAGGATTATCCTGAAAGGGATATCTAAGGAGTTATCTGAAGGGTATCTGAAGGTTATCTGAATATAGGAAGGTTATCTGAAGGGATAAGGCTGAAGGAAGGATTATCCTGAAAGGTTATCAAAAAGGGTATGAAGGTTTATCCTGAAAAGGGTTACCTAAAGATATGAAGGATCACCTGGGGGTATCTGCCTCTCTCTGTCCTCAAGCAAACTCTCACTGGGGAATAAAATGATGATTTTGGGGAATCTGCATGTTTCTGTCCTCAAGCAAACTCTCGTTGGGTGATTACTCTAGGGAATCTGCCTGTTTCTGTCCTCAAGCAAACTCTCGTTGGGTGATTACTCTAGGGAATCTGCATGTTTCTGTCCTCAAGCAAACTCTCGTTGGGGAATAAATCTTGGGAACTGATCTCCATGTCTCGAAAGGGAATGTCTGTCCGTGTACTCTCGTTGGGGGAACAGAATAGAGGTGTGTCGAAACACCTGTCAAAGGGTATTCGCTCGTTGTGGCAAGCGAGGTCTTGATAAAGTATTGCTTCTGATACTTACCTGCATGGTTAGTAGCCACACAAGAATGCAATCTAATATATGCACGTAAGCGATTATCACATGGACCTCGAATTAGGAAACACATAGGCTTTGCAAAAGTCGTTTTCTTTTTAAAAGTCGTTTAAAACTTGTTCAAAGAAATTTGTCGTTTGTAAGGCGTTATACATATTCAAATGAGCTTTAGACATAGGACTTGACATAACACAGACCTACTAGGACACGACGCGAAATGTAGACTAACTTAGATTTGACGCGACACAGGGATGACTTTGACAGACTTTGCTTGAGTATGCGCAACCCCTAGCCAAGTGTGGGTGACAATGCGTATCGGTTCCAAAAGTATAAGAATTGTAAGAATGATGACGGCATATAAAGGCAAGGCATGAGCCATGGATCAGTTGTCTACTAGGACATCTTTGGACATCGTTTGCTATAAAAGAGACTCCTCTTGAGGCACGATGACTTGGAGAATTGATCTAAGATCTTTGTCATTGTCCGGACCGATTAAAAGCTAGACTTAGAGGAATAAAGGAAGGGTGGCATCTCGGAAGAGAAGCCCCCAGGATGAGAAGATGACTCTGGACTTTGGTAAAAAGGAGATTGGGCGACAACAAGGAGCCCCCAGTATAGAGGTGTTGTTTGTGGAAGGGATGTTAATTGAGGTTGGAAGGTTGAAATTGTGATGGTTGAGATGGTTGTGTCCTTGAGGACTGCCTACGTATTCACGTGAAGTGAAATCAAACCAGATCGTAGTTCTGAGGTTTGGTTAATTTTGTTTGGGTGTTGTGGTTGTATCCTTCTTGTGTAAGAAAGGACTGCCTACGTATCCACCTTAGTAGGTGAAATCAAACCATGCTCGTAGTTCAAGTGTGTGCCTAAGCTATGTTGTTAGGACCTTAAAGTGCAGGGGTCACGAGGGTATATAACTAATTTTGTGAAAATTTCCTTGTCGCGTGAGCACACTCAAAAGTGGACCCTAAGGATGATATGGGTATGTCCTGTCCTAGCTAGCAAAGTATTTAAAGATTTCGTGTATGGGTCAAGGTGAAACTGGATTGGATATTTGGAATGTGGAGCTTGGACATAAGAGGCTTTGATGAAACAAATCTCTGGAGCTTGATTTTGTGGAGTTAAGGCTTGATGGGATTATGGCTTGTAATGTGGCTTGGAAATGGAGTCTCTTGGCTTGATGTAGCCTGAGCACATAAAGGTGGGTTAAATGACGTGGGATCAAGTTTCCATGTCTTGGCCCTAAAGGATGGGTATACTTGACAAGCTTGCGAGGATTCTCAAAATTCCTAACTATCTCCCTGTAACGGTTTTGAGAAGGACTTAGGGTGTGTGATGTATGAAAGGCTGAGTGAGGGTGCTAGCTGACCATCTTCGTTGGTGTCTTGATTCTACCTAGACTTCAGCAGTATTGGTATTAGTTCATGATTAATCTTTATTACTCTTTTATTATGTCTTTCACTAGTTCATTTATTGTTATTATTGTTAGTATCATTAATAGCATGAGTAGCTAATTCTCTCTATGTTAGGATTAGGGGAGCCATGGTAGTGAGTTGACGATATTGTGAATAGGTTAGATGATTAAATTGTGAGAACTGTTTTATGACAATATAATTGTAATTGTTTAGTTGAGTGCACGCTTCTAAACTAGTTAAATCGGTTAAATTCAGACGTAGATCGGAAGATTGGAATGAACAGACCTGTTATGAACAGTAGACTACTCTAATGAGGACGGAAGCTAAGTTAGTTGTATTCTAGGGCGGATAGCGGACCAGAAGGACCTTTCCCTTACCCTTCTCACATTAGATCGTCTAAACTATTTATGACTGAGTTGATTAACTGCCATGGTGAACCGACTTCCTGAAATATTTCTCTTTAATTGATCACATCTTTATTTCTCTTTATTCTTATTGCATTATTCTCTTGCCTTAATCTTTTTAGTTTTTTAGAAATCATTTTAAAACCCCCATTTGTTACCTGACAGACTTAGATAGCAGTTACATATAATAGCCTCCCTGTGGAGATCGACCCTACTTCCACTAACTTCTGTTAGTTGTTTTAGGTAGTTATTTTTGGTACTAAACGACGGTATCATGTAGTAGAGTGGACTTTCATGAAAGGAGTTTCAGATTGACTTGTTACTACTTTATTCGAAATGAGAACCTTTTCGAAATTTGAGGAACTTATTCTGAGAATTTAGGACTTTGAATTGAGATCAATGATTGATGATTTTATTATGTTGTGTTTTGAGGCTAGTTGGATATGAGTATAGCTTTGTTAGTAATTTTGATCTTATTTTTGCGGAAGTCGTTTGTAGATGCTTTATGATTGTGAGTTGTGGAATCACAATTGTGGTAAAGTTCTTTCTTTCAGGGAATAGCTTAGAAGTAAAGTGACGGAAGATGTTTTGAGGAAATCCTTGGAAGTAATGTGGTTATAAGACTAGTTTTCTAGAGATGTTTGAGGAATCGTTTAGGATGACGTTGTTGTTTGTGATTTGAGTGTGCGACGTTTCCTTGCTTGTTGCTTAGTTTTCCCTCCCTCTTTGACCATAAGCTTTTTGTTCATGTCCCTCTACTCGTTTAGTTATGCTTCTCCTTTGGGATTGAAGCTAGTGGCTTATAAAACTCCTCATCCGTTAGCCTCCTTGTTAACTATATCTCGGCTTTCTACCCCTAAAAGTTCGATTTAGTCCCTTTTGTTTGTCGGGTGTGGACTTCTTTACCGTGATCCGTGATTGTGATACCCAAGTTGCTTTTCATTTTGCTCGATTTCTAAATTATTTTGTCCATTTTTGATTTATTGTCGAAGTTTAATTCAAAAACTTGACTTCTTTTAAAGTTTAAAAATGCATCTTTTACTTTCAATTTAGCTTTTTCAAAAAAAAAATTTGAGTGGTTTGTCACTTTCATTTTGTTTTGACGTTTGATGGGATGTTAGGACTCGTTATTGGAGACGTCTAATAACAAGTTCTGCGCTTATCGACATATGATTTTGTATTTAATCTTGTCTTTAACTTGGAATGTTAATATACTTGTGTGCACAACAAGAGTTATTTCGTTCCATGAAAGAACACTTACACTTTCGAAAATCTTCTTAAATGTTTCTGGAAGAATTACGGTTTTAGTTCTTGTTAAGAATTGGTTGTTCATTTTTGAAAACCGACTTTATCCTAACAACTTTTCATTTTCTATTTTCAAGTTACGAGGACGAAACTTTTTGAAGGTGGGGTGATTGTAACACCCGCGATTTTAACTTAATGAGTAATTTATTAAAATCGCTAATTTAATAATACTCAATTTTATTTGGCACATTATTTATTTGGTTTTATACTTTCAAAATCGTCCTTTAGTTTAATAAAAATCAATTTGGTTTTATTTTAACCCGAAAACCCCTTAAAAGTCGTATATGGATCATTTTAGTGCAAAACCGAGTCACAAACCATGTGCCATTGTTATTGGGCCAAAACAAACCTATGGACCATCGTTTAGTTAACAAAAACCCCTTGTGTTAGGGTTTCCTTTCTACTTTTTCAGCATGTCCCTTCATCTCCTTCCCTTGCAAAAAAGGAGATTTCCACCATTAAACCTTCAAAACTCAAACCTTAAGACGGATGCCATTTCTTCGGTTCTCAAAGAAATCTTATGATTTTTGTACCAATATTCTCCTCTCCTTCTTCTCCTTCTTTCTATGTAAGAAAAATCTTACCTTTTGAACCTTTTAGAAAATCCATCTTTTTGTGAGATGAGTTTTCTAACCCTGTTTGTCTTAAACATGTCTCTAGGTGGAAGCTTTAGTATTTCGGAGTAGTATTGAGTCGGAATCATGTCCTTGAAGAGCTAAAAGATAACGGTGATGGGTTACTCGGTATTATATCAAATTATGTGCTTTAATTGTTAAAGTTTAGTCTTTAATTAGTAAAGTTACTACCTTTAGTGTTATTGATGAATTTTGTTGGATTAGTAATGTTAAGATGATATTTTAATTGTATTTTTATGTTATTGAGTTGACTTATTGCAAATAATACTAATTGGGTAAAGTTGGTTTGTGAGAAACGAGGTGTTGTTTAGCTATTGTATGTATCTTGTAGTTTACGACGATCTTTGCTAAATGTTGTGGGTGTTTATTGTTGAGATATGGTGGGTATGTCGTAGTTGCGACGGTCTTTGGTTATATGACTAATTTGAGGTTGTGAATCTACCATAAAATTGAATTGGGAATGAAGTTCATGCCTTGTTTTTGTCGTGGGAAGCAGCCCGCAGTGCGGCTCTCAGCCTGACCAGTTTTCGTAAAATGGCCATAACTCCTTCGTTACTTGTTTGTTTTAGGCTTATGACCTACCGTTAGAACTGTAAGAGGATAAGCTATCACCTCCAATTGGATTTCTCTCATTATCTTGTATAAAACTCAATTTATGATCATTTGAAGTTGACCCTTGTTATAGTCGAGTACTACATTATAAATTGGGTTTTACGTTTCTTGTTGGGTATGCATCTTAACCATGGTTCTAATGCTTGTGTATGGTCTGTTGACACCTTTTTATCATTGGAGTCCCTTGCTTATGTCTCATTCACATGTTAAACATGGTTTTGGTTTTTAAGCTTAATGCGGTTCGGTTTGGGTTCGTTTATATTTTACCTAGCGTTTCGCATTAATTAATTCATTTGTTATCATTTATTTATACTATGTTTCATTAACATGTAAATATGGAGTATAATGTTTATTCATGTTAAAAAAGTATGAAATGATGTTATATACTTCATATTTGAGTTCTCATTTGTTTATTTATGTTTTGCCTCGTATTTCGTTTCACTTAATTCGTTTGTTATCACTTGTTCTATTTTAAGCTCAAGTAACTTGTAAATATGAAATAAAATGTTTAGCCATGTTATACAAGTATGAAATGACTTAGTATATTTCATTTATAGGTTATTACTTGCTCCTTTTCATGTTTTCATCATATTTCAAGTATGAGTGATTTATTCCAAGTAACTACTGGTAATAAGTCGTACTCTTGTGAAAATGCCATCATTCTATGCCTTCTTGCTTGACTTATATTTGCGCCCTACTTGTGTTGTTCTGGCAAGTACGGTTTTGGCTACTTGTGATGTTCTGGCAAGTACGGGCTGCTTTTGCTATTCTGGCAAGTATGATTTTGGCTACTTGTGCTGCTCTGGCAAGTACGGGTTTGGCTACTTGTGCTGTTCAGTACAGGTTTGGCCTACTTGTGTTGTTCTGGCAAGTACGGTTTTGGCTACTTGTGTTGTTCTGGCAAGTATGGTTTTGGCTACTTGTGTTGTTCTGGCAAGTACGGTTTTGGCTACTTGTGCTGTTTTGGCAAGTACGATTTTGGTCACTTGTGCTGTTCAGGCAAGTGAGTTTTATCTTAGTCTTTTCCGGGGAAAATTTAGTCTAAGAGTAGTAAATGTCTTGTATGGTTATGGTCATTGGCATATGTATTTCTCATGAGAGTTTACATCTTATGTGGTTGAATGTAAGAGTCTTGGTCCTATCGAACACTAGAGGTGAGATGCAAGCCTTCTACTTGCGATATGATCGCCAAGATTGATGCTCCCATCCGTTCTCATGGTGAGATGCAAGCCATGAGTGCGCATGTAACGTTAATAGCCAAGTCCCGTGCAATGTTTGTTAGAAGATTTCCAAAGTAATGGCTATGCATGATTTTTAACTATATGTATTGCGATGATTGACTACTCGTTTATCTATTTTACATGACTTAAGTACTAGTTTTGTGTAATTTGGATAGTTGCATATGTCACATTTCATTGGAATTCGTGCTTGTGATTAACTAACCGTATATATGTTATTTCCTTTAATTCACTTATTTAAATATGCCTATGGTATTCTCATTTGCTATCCTATCTCGCTTTCTCTTATTATTCTAACATGAATGATCCCATGCTTATTTGTTCAAGTGAACTGTATCCCGTATTTATTATGCCTTGCCTTATTTGAGTTCTTTGCTATGTTCATTTTGATATAATATGGTTGGGAGAACCCTAAGTTATTCCCCACTGACCGTGGCATTCATTTTTAATGAATGAACAGGTTGCAGATCAATACTTATTTGGGGTGAAGACATGTGTGAGCTAGCGAGTACCTTGACCGTTGGATTTTTGTCTATCGTTATGGTTAGACTCACCTTTTAGACTTGTTATTCGTGGGATATCTTTTCCCCCTTTTTTGCTAGACTTGGTTTGTAATAACCTAAGTTTGCTTATCGTTGTAATTGTTTCATTTTATTAGTGACTCCCCCATGTTAAACTTTTACTAGTAATAAAAAGTTTTTAAGAATTTTATATTTTCGGCTTAAATTTATTAGTTATATTTTCTGCATTATCGGGGGGTGTCACATATATACTTTTGTTGGCAGAGCGATGAGTGGTATGTTTTTGATGAATACTTAGTTAAGGTATAAGCGAGTTGGTAGTCATGGAAAGAAGTCTGGAGGATTTTGGTGAGTGTTGTGTAGTCTTTGAGGTTACGCGGACGTAACCTTAAGTTTAAGAGAGGTAGGATGCCATATTGCGGAAGTAACATTACATTTTTATTTGTTATTTGTTTGTTTTAGTAAGTGTTGGTAAGCGTGATGAGTTCTGTTGTAACATTAGGGTGGACTAGAGGGTTAAGTGGTTGTAAATGTTGTTGGTGCACCATGAAGTTTTTGAGTATTTGGGAGAGCAGTAGTAAGAACTTATGGGTATTTGGGATTTTATGATGGATAGGGAACTTCGGGACGAAGTTCTTTTTAAGGGAGGTAGAATGTGATACTACTAAAGTTAATGGTAAGTATATAGTTGAGTAATATGTGTAAGTAGTGTCATAATGTGAGTTAGTCATGATAACATTGCTAAGGAAGGTGTAAGTGGAGTAAGTTCAAAGTAGTAGGTAGCACGCGCGAACTTCGAGGGCGAAATTCATTTTAAGGAGGGAAGACTGTAATATCCCTCATATTCTAAGGTTATAGGACTCTTTGTGTATGTCCAAGTGTAGTGTAGACTATGAAAGAATAATAAGCAACTTGAACAAATGTGTTATAAATTGGAAATGTGATTGCTTATTTTAGATGCATTTTCAAATAGTTATATCTATAGTTTTATAACTTCGATTAGGGTCATTCAAATTGTTTATGAAAGCTTATGGTATTAGCTTTCCAACACATGGTCACAAGCTTAATTCCGATAAGTAACGAAGAAATGACAACTATTTGAAAATTAGTGCGCAAAGCTGAACTCGCGGAGTAGGACACGCGTTAATTACTTTCCTAATTCCACTCTTTCCTAAATTGATTCTAATATTATTATATTAATCCTAAACTGACCTACCTCAACCATATCTGTATATATATACTCCCATCACCTTTCACCATATATTGACTATTGTAATGCTCACAATTACAAAACACAAAACATAGAGAGGGGAAGAGAAGAAGACTAGAGAGATAAGAAGCTTTTTCATCTTTCATCTACCGTAAGTTTCTAATCCCACTTTAATCAATTGTTTACATACGTAAGTTTGACCCTTGACCACCGTGGACCGTTGACCACCCTTGACCCCGACGTTGACCGGCATTAACCAGCGTTGACTGTGCATTGACCACCTTGATCGAGGGTTTGACCATGCAGTTTGAGGGTGATTTCGAGGTAAATTCTTGTCTTAATCGTTATTTTAATGATAGATTAGTAATTGTATGCCTATTATATGACGCTTAGATGCAGAATGTGTTGAGGACCGCTTCTATTTGATCTTAATTTTTTTATTTTGAGGAATTGCTAGAAGGTAGGAAATATACTCAACACACTTGTTTATTTAATTAATTGGTTAATCAGTTTATGCAAGATGAATTATGTTGATGGTTGTTACTAGATGGATGGTTATTACGGGAATTACTTTTAGTTGGTTGTCTTATGAGCATGTTGAGTTTGTCATTCTATCATGTTATTGGAATGGGCTTGATTATTATCATGAGATTGGTATTGTGATTATATTCTATCTATTAACGTTAATGAAAGGATGGTGCTGGAGTTTTGAGTTGTGCATAGAAAGAGAGATTGCTACTTCCAGGTGAGCATGGTACGTAAGTACTACTGCCAGACAGTTCTGCATAGTATGGAGGGTACTACTACCAGTTGAGCATGGTACAAAACTACTACTGCCAGATAGTTGATGTGACCATTATTTGCGCACATTTAGTCCCCTAATTGAGCCTATTTTGCATACTATTATAGCATTTCATGGCCATTTTATCTGTCAAAACCTTCCTATTTGCTTTTCTATCGCATTTCATATGTTTTGTAGAAAAGGAGAAAATAAGGCGGAAATTCCCGTCTTTCGTGCATATTTGGAAGCTTATTGATGATATTAGATGGACTAGTATGAATAGGAGGCAAGAATGATGACCAAAGACGTAGGAATAAAGTGTATATAGAAGGATCAAAGGGTTAAAAGTAAGAATGACGAGAGGGAAGGCATTACAAGAAGAAATCGCTCGAAAACCGAACCAAGAGTTGCTCCTTTGGCTCTGAAAATATGCTAGATGGAACGGCGTCGAAAAAACAAGTGATCTAGGCTTTTGAATCACTCCAATAGGAGTCCGGATGAGAAAATGACGTCCGTTTTACAATCCGAGGTCAAACAAAGAAGCTGTTCGGGAATCCGCGCGTCCCGAGAAGAAGACGCCCGTCTTCCCTACAATCCGCCCGTCTTCCCCACAAGACGCCCGTCTTTTGGCTGGGAAAAACAAGAAAATTCACTGGAAGAGAATCCGCCCGTCTTCTCAGGAATCCGCCCGTCTTCCCCACAAGACGCCCGTCTTTTGGCTGGGAAAAACAAGAAAATTCACTGGAAGAGAATCCGCCCGTCTTGTCAGGAATCCGCCCGTCTTCACCCAAATCCGCCCGTCTTCCCCTGCTACAATCCGCCCGTCCCGATACTAATCCGCCCGGATTCCTTTACAGCAATTTCGTCTTCTTCAAGCTTCAAAGAAAGAAGCCATTCCTTCGAAAAATACCGGCGTCTCCCTGCTCAAATCTCAAAAGTGTAATTACTAGTTTAGCCCTTAGTTAACCCTAATGCATCCACCTAATTTCCACTATAAATACCCCATTTGTAATAATCCTTTTACACAAGTTTTTAGAGTAGAAAATCCTTCTTAGATTAGATTAGGAGTAGATTAGAATAGATTACTCTTTAATCTTTTCACAAATTACACATTAATCTCTCCTTAATTATTGTTCAAGTTTATTATTCAAGTTTATTATTGGGTAATTGAAGATTATTGGGTTATTATTGGAAGATTGACAACCTTCCATCAATCATCAAGTTCTTCTGTTATTCTTTGCTTTATTGTTTGGATCATCTCAAATTTGGTATAATACCTTTACTCTTTAATCTTTATTGTTCATTTCTTCATTCTATATTATCATGTTTATACTTGTTGTGATGTTTGACACCATTAATGACATGTTTCCCATGATAATGAGTGAGTAGTCTTTTAGCTAGGATTAATGGGTAATTAGGGGAAACCAACATGGGATTGATTAATGCTTAATCTAATATGTTCACATAATCAAATTGCTTGCTTGTTGTGATGTCAACTTTATGCACATGTTATGTTTGATGAAATGCTAAGCCTATGAATCCTTGCATTTACAACCATTTCATATCTATTCAACTTGACTTGTAAGATATAAACCAACTCAAGTCTTGTTAGACCATGCATAGAAGTTGAATAGGAGGAAAGTAAGTCGACTTGTAGGTGTGGTACAATCTAATCGATTCGGCTCCGGGACCCAACTCTTCCTATGAACCGTAAGACATAAACCAACTCGGTTCCTCCACAACATTAATTGCTTGCAACTTTGTAAACATGTTTGTATAATCAACACCATGAATCCCCTATGACCCCATGATATCCTAGCACTTTTAATCATTTGTTCACATCCTCCCTTTCATTGTTTGCTTTACTTTATTGTTTGCATTAGTCTAGACACAACTACAAACCCAAACAAATCGTGACACTAGCATAAATTGAGATAGATAGACCGAGAATCCAAAGCACACCGTCCCATGGATCGACCTCGACTTACCACTAACTAGTTGTTTGTTGAGTATTATAAATGTGTTTGATTGGATGAGTGACGACATCACCCACTTCAATAGTTGAGCATTGCACGGTGTTGAGGAAGTTGTGCTACTGCCAGTGATGTCAGTGATTTGTATGCAGTATGGTTGGAGGTGGTGATGATGGTTCATGGTCGGTTGGTTGAGCCACTACTGTTGTTTATTTGTTTATTTAATTAATCATTTGGGCTAATATTGCTGTTTAGATATTCCTACTTAACCGTTTGGTTGACAGTGTATTCTGTAAACACCTGTGATGAACCAATTATTGAGAAGAAGATTGGCTGACAGGTACTTGAGATTAGCTTACTTGGGGGCATGGGATGCGTGAGGACGGATGGCCGAGTCTAACTAGTTGTCTAGCTCACTTAGTTCAGACAGTTTTTATTTACGTATTCACTTTATTTATTTCCGCTGCGTAGTAAATTGTATTATTATAGTTTTAATTAATCTTAACTATTATAATAAAATCATTATGGTTAATTTTATTTAAAGTACTTTGGATTGCTATACTTTGTTATTCACCACCTCGGGCAATCCGAGATGGTAACAACTCCTTTTATCTAGGAAGACCTAGTTAAGGCTCTTGGATAAATGGGGGTGTTACATTACTCGAGGACCAGTAAAGTTTAAGTGTGGGGAGATTTGATACATAGTATTTATGTAACGATTTACCTGCACTTATATACTTGTTTCGACTCGATTTTGTGTGCTTTTATCGTTTTATCGCTCATTTTACTAATTAATTCACAATTATTAGTTTTATTGTTCTAATTAAGTGTTTTCGCTATTCACAACTATACGAGATTTCTCGTGTTTGATGAGGGTATGGTGACGGAGAGGGCACAATGGAGGGCAATGATACATGTGAATTTTTAGTATTTGACGTTATTTGATATATTTAATGTTTTTATTTAGTTTTTAAAATTTATTTGTTCTTTTCGGATTTATTACTCCTTTTTACCAACAACTTTCTTATATATTAATACTTGGTTCACTTTTAAGGTATTCCAGACCCTTAAATTTTACTTCGGTTTTCAAAATCATTTTAATCTTTATTCCGAATTTCAATTCTAAGTTTTTACAAAAGAAATCCGGACTTCGATTTTAAAACATGTAAATTTACGTTGACTTTTGTATTATGTTTTACTCCCCTTTTCTTTTTCACTTTTTCTTTTCTTTTATTCGCATTTTTGAGGTGTGCGTTCACCCATGGACGGTTCTAAAGGATGATTCATGTCAGCCGACCCTAAATCATTTTGGGATTAAGGCTCTGATGTTGTGGTAACACCCCAACTATCCGGCCAAGATAATTGGAGGGTTACCATCTCGGTTTCCCGAGGTAGTGTTTCAAATATTTGACAAAAGAATATTTTATAAATAACATAATGTTTAGTGAATTAAAAAAACGTAAACAAATGAATAAATAAAATACAACTCGTGACATCTGTACTCTTCTAGCCAACTAGACTCGTCTCGTGATATCATCAAGCTCGTCCCGTCTCCCGCGTACTATCCAAACAACCTGAACATAACCTGCTCCCCATATGACCAAAGGATATCATATGGATCGACACAGGCCACCCCAAAAGAGACAGGTGACAAATACACGGACACAACAAACGTCAGTTTCAATAAATAATAAAGTGCGACACGACTCAAGTGTGTGAATATGCAACATGACTACTAATATGAATAAACCCCTATCAACAACCACCACTCCGGTATCGGGACACGCCCAGATATAATGACACCCACACTAGTACCGGGACACGCCCAGACATACCGATAACCACACTGGTACCGTGACACGCACACTGGTATCGGGACACGCCCAGACATACCGATAATCACAAACAGGTACCGGGACACGCCCAGACGTACCGGGTCCGGAAGACAACCGGATCCCCTGGCAGACGTCGTGTCTCAACCACACGCGTCCCTCCAAACTCAAGACATTAATGTGCACATCCCTCTTAGAGTGGGAAGCTCCAAGAGGCGACTCAAGCGTAAGACAGTCTCCAACCATCTTACGTCTCCAAACAACAACAACAACATCAACAAATCCTCCAACATATATGATAATAGCCAATACATGAACCACACTCAACATATCATAATCATCCTCTTAATGATGTGATTACCACTAAACATGTTATAATGCAAATGCCCTAATTATGTAAGACTAAGTACAATATCAACATAAAAAACATCACATTATTGAAGCCGAGTAGGATTAACCTACCTTTTAGCATTCTTCACAAGAAAATCCGAAACCACCAAGCATCCATATCATAAAACATCCTACATAATTCCATAAAAACTATTACAAAATATCATACAACAACTAATACTACTAGTTAACCCTTTATTATTACCCATTAATTACTCCTAATACTAATTAAAACACTAATTAACAACACCCATTAAAAAACCCCCAAATTCTAGGGTTTAGTCTTAAAACGAATTATCCAAATTAAAGGGAAAAAGGTAGTATAAGACTCACCAAGTGACAAGGAACAAGAATATGTGAATGAATCTTCCAAAATCTTCACCCTTAGCTGTGGATCTAGGATTTAGAGAAGGAGGGATTGTAGAGAGAGGTGGGAGGAGTTTAGAGAGAAGGAGTTAGGGTTTAGAAATGGGAAAAATCAGAAAATAGGGTATATATATCAAAGCCCATCAAAGCAACCCACGCGAAACTCAGCGGTTCCCGTGACACTCAGTCGAGTGATATGTTCACTCATCCGAGTGACACCGCACTCAGTCGAGTGAACCACTCACTCGGACGAGTGACAGCCGGCAGAACAAATCTCAACACTACACAGGTCTACTCGGTCGAGTAGACCAACACACTCGGTCGACTGACTTCCACTCGGCCGAGTGTCACACCGAGTAACTATAGAAATTCGGGTTATTACAATCTTCCCTCGTTAAAAGGAACTTCGTTCTCGAAGTTCACCTCGCTCTCTCCTTACCTCAAATCTCCTTAAGTTTCATCACTGACTCTCTCGCACCTCACATGTCTTTTAACCGTATACGCTCTTTCTAACGTCATACTCATCCCAAAGTTCTTTACTCTATTCTCATTACTTTCTCACATTCCGTACTTTCTCTTTCCTTAATTTCCAAATTGTTACATTCACTCCCCCTAAAAGGGAACTTCATCCCGAAGTTCAACTATCAAACCTCATAGTGTGCTCTCATACGGTCATTACTAAGTTCCTTAAATGACTATGTTCTAGGTTCAACACTCTCTCTTACCCATTGCCAATCCGTTATCAAGCCTCATGTAGTTATAATTTCAATGATCTAATTCTCCCCATCTACAAGCCTCCTAAAAGTCAAGTGTCAGGTTAAAACCACGGTTCCAATATAAGTTCTATAAATAACTCCCAACTCATGTAGGTTATATGTAAACATATCTATCACGGGGTAAAACTTGATTATTATTATGTATCTATATCGCATCAAATCTCAAATATTCACACGTATGCACATTAATCACGAACATGCGGACTCCATGAAATAATCACACAATGCCAAAATTACTCGTAATGTGACTCGACCATGTTAAACATTCCCATTTTCGGACATCATGCCACGCATATACCGCGTCAAATCCACCACATGATCTCTGTAACACCCCCATTTATTCAGGAGCCTTTAGCTAGACATTCCCAAATAAATAGGACTGTTACCATCTCGGTTTCCCGAGGTAGTGAATAACAAAGTCCAACTCACCAAAGTACTTTAAATTAAAACTTAGCGATTACATGTTCATTACAACTTAACCAACTAAAACTTAATATAAAATAATTACAAATCGCAGCGGAAATAAATAAAGTGATTAAATATTCTACGTGGTTTAGACTTCAAGGTAGATTGGCCAAGTCCTCACGCATCCCATAGCTCCCAAGTCAGCTAATCTTTAGTACCTGTCAAATCTGCTCCCCATTATGGTTCACCACAGGTGTTCACGAATACACTGTCAACCACGAGGTTGAGTAGGAATAGCTAAACAACAACAATAAATGAATACAAGACAATATCGAATGCAAATGGAATGCATGCTCATGATCAATCCTCCGACGCTCCCGTTCATCCCGCCAATCCCTGGCCGGGGTAATCTCAATAACATCCCAGAGACAAGTCCTGCAGAACCAGCCCGGGGAAACCAATGCAAGTGCTCATGATTTGATATGCAAACAATATACTTACCGTCCCAGATATGAGGCTGGGGAAACCAAATCAATATAAGCATCTCAGTCACGAGCTGAGTTAGTCAATAATCAAATCATCTCAGTCACAAGCTGAGGTAGTCATTCAACAATATATCTCAATGCAACCAACCAACAATCATATATCATCCATCACAATTCCAAATAATTCAACCAGTAAAATTAGATAATACCATTCAAGTAAACATTAAAGGGATTGAGTAGCTATCCTATCTATATAGCAAAGCGGCTCAACAAAATCCAAATTGCAAAGCACATGAATCCAAGCAACAAAACCCGTCACACAAAAGCGTCACCAATTAACCTTAAGATGAAAAAAGATGAACAAGCTCCTTATCTCTCTAGTCTCCTTCTCTCTCTATATATAGATTTTATGTTTTGTGAAAGTG
Organism: Silene latifolia; assembly: GCF_048544455.1. Lineage (NCBI taxonomy): Eukaryota > Viridiplantae > Streptophyta > Magnoliopsida > Caryophyllales > Caryophyllaceae > Silene > Silene latifolia. The sequence goes on from NC_133526.1 coordinate 87,563,981, forward strand.
AATAAAACTTGTGGTTTGCTATTGTATATATAGTAGTAAGGTAGTATCGTTTTAGGAAAGTTTATAAGTTGTAAGATATAATAATATTATAATAAAATATTTATGGCAGGTAAAATAAATAAATAAATAATAATAATCATAATAATAATAATAATGGGATATAATATTATATTATTATGAATATTATAGTAAGGTGCGAAATTATGAAACTAACTAGGTTTGGTGCCTGGCTACGCTCGAGCTACCTTTATTTACCATTTAAATTTAATTTTTTATGAAATATGTTTCTCTAAATTTGGTTAACAAATACATTTACAATTTATATCTTGAAATTGTGATGAAATGTAAAATTAATCAACAAATTATATGACACGTTCACCACTCCCGTTGTTAATATTATTACTCTTACTACATCACATGTTAATATATACTATTATGTTCACTACTTCTTCGGTTACTTTTGTTTGTTTAATTACCCTTGTTATTTTTACGGTTAACCAGTTAGTTTTGCCGAACTCATATATTTAAATAAATTAATATTTTCTTAAAATCGAATTGTTAGTTAATTTTTCATACTTTTCCCGTTGTTCGTACTGTTACTTTCATTACATGTTTTGTGTCTACTATAGTACTACTACTTTCACTTCTCCCGCCGTTATAATTATTTCTTTCACTACTCCCGCATTTATTATTGTTAATTTCACTACTCTCACTACTGCTAGTACGACCTTCACTATTTCGGTTGCTATTATTGTTGCTTTTACTACTCACATGGTGGTTACTATCATATCATAATAGTTGATTATCTAATTATATTAGAGTTATATATTTAAATTAATCTAAAATATTAGATTAGAATATTATTTATGAGTAATCATTATTATTTACTATTTAAATTACAAATCTAATGATTATGGAATATTATATTTTTTGGAAATCTAGATTAATTTATTTACCTTTTAATAGTTTTCAAAATATATATTAGTATATTAATATTATATTTGTGTATGTTAAATAATTAACATCTTTATATTAATTAATACCATAAGTAGGGCATGTTATTTTAAGGAAATTCACCATATTATAATGTTCTTTAAATTTATACTTTAGCCAAAACTATATAATATTTACATTGAAGTCCCTTGGCCGGGTCCATTACACAGTGCTATGATTAAAAACTATATAATAAAATTAATTTGTATAGATTTATTTAATTACATTGAAGTCCCTTGGTTTATGGAATTAATATATAGTATTGATTAGCGCGTAACATCACTCAGCGAGTTCAGCTTTGCGCACTGATTTTCAAACAGCTGTCATTTCTTCGTTACTTATTGGAATCAAGCTTGTGACCATGCGTTGGAAATCTAAGACAATAAGCTTTCACCTCCAATTTGAATCACTCTCAAATAAGCTGTAAAACTCTAGATATTCCCGTTTCAAATTACCCCTAAAACAAGTGATCATATTTCCGTAATTGGCACATTTGTGCAAGCTTCCTATTAACCTTTCATAGTCTACCTTGTACTTTAGACACACACACAAAGGTCATATAACCATAAAATATGAGGGGTATTATAGTGTTCTCTCCTTAAAATGAACTTCGTCCTCGAAGTTCGCGCATACTAACAACCACTCAAAACCCATTCCACCTAGACCCTGCATGCTAATCAAAATGTTATCACTGCTAACTCACATTATGACGCCACTTACACATATTACCCAACATATATACCATTAACTTTAGTGCAATATTAGATTCTACCTCACTTAAAAATAACTTTGTCCCGAAGTTCCACCTCTATCTTGACACCACTATAATCCCAAATATTAACAGGCTATGTGCTCTTATCCAATTCTCTCTCCCAGATACTCACACGCTATCTGGTGCACCACCAACATTTACAACAACTAAATCCTTAAGTCCACTCTAATGCTACAACAGATCACACACGCTATCTGGTGCACCACCAACATTTACAACAACTAAATCCTTAAGTCCACTCTAATGCTACAACAGATCACATCACGCTTACCAACATTTCTTAAGACAACCAAATAACAAATAAAAAGAAGTGATACGAACGAAATATGACATCCTACCCTACTTAAAATTAAGGTTACGTCCGCGTAACCTCAAAGACTACACAACACTCACCAAGATCCTCCAGACTTCTTTCCATGACTATCAACTTATTTATATTTACAAAATATTCGTCCTAACATTCCACTCATCGTTCTGCCAACAAGAGTCCATAACAATTTCTTGTGTAATAAATATCAATCTTTCAAATTTTAACATTATTATCTTATCAATCTCAATACACCATATGCATTAATCATACTTATTGTCAACAATCCTAAAGTTCGCATCAATCCTTATTCATCTTACTCATCTTAAAATTACTTAACAACCCAAATCATTACTCTTACTATTTAATCCTCAAGGCTCGGCTATTTTATCTTTACTTTTTAACTAAATCCAAGAATTCATAACAATAGTTTTCTCCGAAAGATGTTTTAGTTATTTGCTTCCTTATCAAACACATTATTTAAATTCACGCACTCTAATTCTCAATTGTCACCATTAAATTCAATCACCCGTCGACATTTCATCTTTAGTTATCATACCCATCATTAATAATACCCAAAATCTAAAATTTTATCTCATCCTGGTAACTCATAACTAACATACACGCTAAAGTTACCTCTTAGTAACCCAAATTTCTAAGCACCCCAGTCATCTAAAATTTCATACACTAACATAAAACAAATTAAGTTCATTAAATAAAATTCACTTCTATCCTATTATAATATATCTTTCTCATGAAAATTCACCTTATTCTTGTCACAATCAACCAGAAAACCACACTAATACTTCACTAAATTTATTGTCAATATCACCCTTTAAATCACATTACTTACCTTGTTATCGCATCAATCATCAATCTCACTTCTATTATACACCTATGTTTCCCAATAACCTCAGACTATATATCTTTCTTATATAACCCATAAAAATATTAAAGATATCATTCACATCTGATAACCCTTCTCACAAAAAAAAAAATTTAAGGTAATTATTGTCGTAAATCTCACCTTAGATTTCACCACAATTCCCTTATAAGACATATTTATTCCCTTAAGTTCCTTCAAAGACACTTCATTTTGATAGCAGTCAATAAATCCTCTATTTTTTTCCCAATCAATTCATCCCTAAGATGATCTCTAAATATCTTAAAGAAGTTCAATTAAATCCATAGAGAAAGAATTTTTCCGATTAAAATATTCACACCCTGATGTATCTTCCCAAAAGTTAATGACTCCCCCGAAGATATTTCTACATCAAATTTTATCACATCAAATCATTTCAATTTTAAGGTACGAGCATGCTTACTAGAAATAAATGATTGCGTACAAATTATTTTGCCATGATTTCTTTATAATTTGTCACAATTTCCTTATAACTTACCACAAATTTGCTGTAATTTGCCACAATTTTTGTTTTTTTTTTCGTGTCACTCCATTCATGCCTACCTGCCTTTCTTTTAAACATTTATCATACTACTTAATCTTTGACAATTAAATTTAAACTTTTATAACAATTCTATAGCATAAATATCACAAATCGGTTCAGGGTAGCACATTCCGCATATCTCTAGACATGAAATTTCTAAGCATGAAATTCACATATATACAACCAATACATATAAAGATGCAATATTTCACGGTTCATGTTTCTCCAATTTATGTCATTCATGATATGCCAAGAAAATTTCCATGCGCAATTATGCAACGAATTAAAACAAATTCAATTCAATGTGACCGCCGTCTCATAGACCACACGCTTTCCCTTTTTATTCGTCTTAAAATTTCATACCTTTTTGTTCTCAAATTGCGATAAAATTAGTACTTCTCACATCTTCAGGGCACAATTAGACCCTTAAGTTAAAACATCTACGCTAACTACCCTTCTCTCTCCTTAACCTTCCTCGAGGTGACCGGCTCAAAACTGAAAAGGGCCAGGTCAAGGACGTCTCCCTAACCTAGAAGAGGGCTCCTAAACAGTTTCTACCCCGGGTTCATTTTATTAGACTCATCCTAAGTTCATTAAATTCATTGGTTTAGGCCTTAGGATCGTTTGCTCTGATACCACTTTGTAACACCCCCATTTATTCAGGAGCCTTTAGCTAGACATTCCCAAATAAATAGGACTGTTACCATCTCGGTTTCCCGAGGTAGTGAATAACAAAGTCCAACTCACCAAAGTACTTTAAATTAAAACTTAGCGATTACATGCTCATTACAACTTAACCAACTAAAACTTAATATAAAATAATTACAACTCGCAACGGAAATAAATAAAGTGATTAAATATTCTACGTGGTCTAGACTTCTAGGTAGATTGGCCAAGTCCTCACGCATCCCGTAGCTCCCAAGTTAGCTAATCTTTAGTACCTGTCAAATCTGCTCCCCATTATGGTTCACCACAGGTGTTCACGAATACACTGTCAACCATGAGGTTGAGTAGGAATAGCTAAACAACAACAATAAATGAATACAAGACAATATCGAATGCAAATGCAATGCATGCTCATGATCAATCCTCCGACGCTCCCGTTCATCCCGCCAATCCATGGCCGGGGTATCTCAATAATATCCCAGAGACAAGTCCTGCAGAACCAGCCCGGGGAAACCAATGCAAGTGCTCATGATTTGATATGCAACCAATATACTTACCATCCCAGATATGAGGCCGGGGAAACCAAATCAATATAAGCATCTCAGTCACGAGCTGAGTTAGTCAATAATCAAATCATCTCAGTCACAAGCTGAGGTAGTCATTAAACAATATATCTCAATGCAACCAACCAACAATCATATATCATCCATCACAATTCCAAATAATTCAACCAGTAAAATTAGATAATACCATTCAAGTAAACATTAAAAGGATTGAGTAGCTATCCTATCTGTATAGCAAAGCGGCTCAACAAAATCCAAATAGCAAAGCACATGAATCCAAGCAACAAAACCCATCACACAAAAGCGTCACCAATTAACCTTAAGATGAAAAAAGATGAACAAGCTCCTTATCTCTCTAGTCTCCTTCTCTCTCTATATATAGATTTTATGTTTTGTGAAAGTGAATAAAACTTGTGGTTTGCTATTGTATATATAGTAGTAAGGTAGTATCGTTTTAGGAAAGTTTATAAGTTGTAAGATATAATAATATTATAATAAAATATTTATGGCAGGTAAAATAAATAAATAAATCATAATCATAATCATAATCATAATAATAATGGGATATAATATTATATTATTATGAATATTATAGTAAGGTGCGAAATTATAAAACTAATTAGCGCGTAACATCACTCAGCGAGTTCAGCTTTGCGCACTGATTTTCAAACAGCTGCCATTTCTTCGTTACTTATTGGAATCAAGCTTGTGACCATGCGTTGGAAAGCTAAGACAATAAGCTTTTACCTCCAATTTGAATCACTCTCAAAGAAGCTGTAAAACTCTAGATATTTCCGTTTCAAATTACCCCTAAAACAAGTGATCAAATTTCCGTAATTGGCACATTTGTGCAAGCTTCCTATTAACCTTTCATAGTCTACCTTGTACTTTAGACACACACACACAAAGGTCTTATAACCATAAAATATGAGGGGTATTATAATCACACATGTGTTTCCATATCCGCTCCATCCATCATCAACACTTCCGTTTATACGGAAGACGATAATCACATCATTTTCGTTATCATTCCATTCATGTCGAATCAACGATTTCCATTTACTTGCAAAATGCCACACCATATGATCAAACATAAACAATTCACACATATCACCTATGTAAGGTCAATCATGGTCACAAGTCAACTAATATAAACCGCTAAATAAGGGTACATGTTCAATATTTGGTCAAATATCAACAAAACAAGGGTCAAAACAGTCCACTCGGTCGAGTGTAGGAAGCCACTCGACCGAGTAGGCGACCACTCGGTTGAGTGCACGGTGCACTCGGTCGAGTGTCACCTGGGGCAGAATGTTTTCATTATCAACTCGATTCCAAACTTCCTTATTTCATCACATAAATGCTAATAAGCTCCGATGGTGCCTAACACACCATTAAATAACCGAATTTTAAGCATAACACTTGGCCTTATGGCCAACTCATTACAATATTAAGATAAAACATAGGAGACACGCTACTGACACAAAATACTATTTTATAGTTCTTTTCGCAACCGTTCTATTTTCTCCCCCATGCCCGGCGATGGTATCGCCATACCATCATCAATAACCACAATAGTCACGTCGTTAGCCACAACACTTATACTATCTCATGGACACGGCCCGAACCACTCATTACTCTCAAGGAATAACAACATCATCACCCAAATGGACACTATAAAACGATCACAATGTATACCATAGACGCTCTACCTGACCATTGGGAGGCAACTATACAACATCTATACTACCACTCATAGGGTCAGATTCCCACATAACCACTTTCACACTTCATGCGTACCCACTCAAATTAAACGATTATACTCTATAACACGAATGATCGAATACCTCAAAAATATGATTGAATCCTCAATTATTGCACGCCACACTCTTATTCTCATAACCGCGAAAACGAAACTTGTAATATTAATTTTTATCGTCATGTATCTCAATCATCTATCAACCAAAGTTTCCAAGTTATGCTTAACAATAATATTCCTTAATATGCAACTCAACTTCATTCACTATCCATGATTTCAAACACTCAAAAGATATTCAACTTAGATCGCACATCACTCATTATCCACAAATTACATCATATAATCATCTTACTCAATTCATGACACCTTACGCAAGCTAAAGCCACTCTCTTATACTCTTAATTTCCAAACAAGAACCGTATACCAAAATCACAACTCAGCTTCTCATTTTAAATCTGCTAACCATACCCATAAATTTGGATTGCTACTCCGCATAAAAGAGTCCTTTCTCCAAAGTCAATTTCCCTCATTCGGAATACCTACATCACCACTTACCGAACCCAATTTATCGAATCAAAACTTAGACCAAGAGTACCCTCATTCATCAAATGACTTTCTCTCTTTCACGACATCATATACCTATCTACTTACACGGTTCAAATCCAACTCAAACGAAACTTACATTAATCCCGATAAAACACATGTTTCACACTCATAACTCTGAAATACAACACCACTCATCACAAATTATTAGCATTTGTCCAACTACCCTCATCAAAACTACCACTCAACAAATTATCCACACGTCTTTATTCATCAAAACTATACGACCCAAAAGGTAAACAAAGCATTGATCCGTATATAAGCAAAACACATTATTAACAAACATTTTAAGCTTGCGGCATAATAAAACCAAGTATTAGGCATATAAATAAAAATTTGAGCATCAACACTATAATTTCCACACATATCATTATTGACAAGGTTTGGGCACTATGAGATAATTAAGGCCTGTTTCAAATATAAAAATCAACATTTAGGGATGTACACATGAAATCTCAAAAGAAATTGGTCCACTTTTAAGACGAGAATTTCGATTTAAACTATGTTATTACGGTGATACACATAAAGATTACTGCCTTAAAACACCATTAAGCTAAATTTAAGATAAAAGAAGGAAATCAAAATTTGGTCAAGATTTTAAGGCTGGATTACCCACTTAAGACAATTGGTCGGTCCGCTTTGAGCTTAGATTTCGGTTACTTGTCGTTAGGAGCACCAGACCAAAACAATATTTATAACTTCACAAACAACTCTACTACTAGTAAAGAGGCAAGTAAAGGTCGGATCCCAAGGGACGGGTATTGATGTAGGAGTTTTGATTGCAAGTAGTGGTGTCTAGGGGTGTCACAATTTGGGTTGAGATAAGAAGATCACTAAACTAAATAACAATAAAAGTAAACAAGCAAGATGACTAAAATGAGATGTAAACAATTGATTAAAAGCACTAGGGTGTCATGGGTTCATAGGGGATTCATGGGAATTGATCATACAAACATATTCCCAAATTATAAGCAAGCAATTATTGTTGTGATAGGATCGAGTTGGTTTATATCTTACAATCCTAGGAAGGTTTGGGTCCCGGAGCCGAATCGATTAGATTGTACAACACCTACAGGTCGACTTAATCCTCCCTACACAACTATATGCATGATCTAATGAGACTCGAGTTGGTTTATGTCTTACAAGTCTCATTGAAAAGGTAAGTGATGGGTAAAAAATGCAAGGATTCATAGGCTCGCATTTCATCAAACATAACATGTGCATAAGTTGAGATCACAACAAGCCAGCAAATAAATTATGAAAACATATCAAATTAAGCATGAATCATCCCCCATGTTGGTTTCCCCTAATTCCCCATTAACCCTAGTGGAAACTACTCACTCATTATCAAGTTTAACATGTTAACAAGGTTGCCAATCATATTAACAAAGCAAAACATGATGAATAAATGAAAACGATTAACAATAATTAAAAAAAATTAAGAGAATTATACCTAATGATGATTCCAAAATAATAATGCAAAGAATAATAGAAGTACTTGATGATTTATGGAAGGTTGTCAATCTCCCAATAAACCCAAATAATCTTCAATTACCCAAAATAAAAGATGAACAATAGAGAAATTAAGGAAATAAGATTTGTATTAAGACTTGATTAGAAGTTGATTACAAGATTAAAGAGAGATTAGATTAATATAAACTACACTAAAGATTGATAAGAAGAACATGATAATCTAATTAGACTAATGGGGTATTTATAGTGGGGATTAGGTGCACAAATTAGGGTTACTAATGGCTTAAATGACGATTAAGTCCTTGAGGAATCGCTCCTCTCAAGAAAAGATGCGGGGTCTCCTTTTAGCTAGTCTTTCAAAAATATGCGCATCTCGAATGGAGAAGGAAGAGGACGTGTTGCTCTGGAGGACAATCCGAGCGTCCAGAAGGTCGGGACGAGCGGATTGTATAGGGCTTGGACGAGCGGCCTAGCGGTTTGGACGAGCGTCCTATGGAGCTTATGGACGAGCATCCGAGGGGTGAGACGCTCGGATCTTAGTCCAGTCTTGCCATTTCTTCTTTTCTTCTTCCAACAATCCTCTGGGATTTTGTCGGAGATGCAAGGATCTTCTTCATCATTGCCCATCTACTACCTTATGTACAAAGGCCTTTGTAACACCCCACGGTAATTGAAGAGGTCTAGTGATAGGCTTAAATGACTAGTGCTTAAAGGGATTGAAAGTACTACTCATATCAACAAAGTGCACTTTCTTTTATGGTCATCCATGCGAAAGAACTCCAAAGTTAAGCGTGCTTGACTGAGAGTAGTCTTAGGATGGGTGACCTCCTGGGAAGGTTTCCGGGATGCGCATGAGTGAGGACAAAATGCGCTATAAAGGACCCGTGTTGATCTGTGGGCCATGTACACAGCCTGGTGAGCTATCATAAGTAACCGCTCCCGACCCGGTTTGGGCCGGGGTGTTACAGCCTTCTAGTCTTGTCTTCTCTTTGATGCTTGGTCATTAGATTCGATCAATTTAGCTCTATTTTGCCATGAAAATGCATGCTTTGCACTCCTCTCCTACCAAGGAAACAAAACCTCAAAGAATATGCAAAACAAAGGACTAAAGATAGTAAATGACCCAAATATGCACTAAAAAGCATAGGAACGAGGCTAATTCGGGGACTAAATATGCTCAAATATTGATCACATCAAATATCCCCAAACCAAACCTTTGCTCGTCCCGAGTAAAGAGGTGACAAAACTAGGACCCTTATTTAAACTATCCTACTAATATAGCCGATATGAGACAATTAGCGGGTCTCACTCCGCCCCTTCAATTCACAACAAGTCAACCATGAGGTAGGATGCCTTCTTGCAAGGCAAGGTGGGTCTTGCCAAAATGGCGACTCATCCAATCATTAAAGCACACAAAACAAGTAATGGATGCATCTACAAAAGGAATAGCCACTTTCCTTATCTAAGTGGTGGAAATTATCTAAAGGGGAAGCAATTTAAGGATACACACACCTTCATAGATATGGTTTCTTCAAACTACTAAACCTAGAAGGATACCAATAAATCACCTCCAAGTTGTTTCAAGCTAGGTTACCTTTGTCGTCAATCGTTAAATGCTTTTGTCAAGAATAGACTCCCTATGGTGTTAGAAACACTGGAGGATCGCAGAATTCCCCTTCTTGCCTAGACAAGAAGAAGGGTCGTCCCCTCTCTACCATGCACAAAAGTGGATATGATGGATAAAGGGATCAATAGTAATTGAGTTTCATTTGGGAGTTTGCTTTTGTTGTTGTTTTTCCCCTCAATTTCTTGCGGCATTTGACATTTTGAGAACACTTTCTTTTTGCCATTTCTTTTTGATTTTTGGCATTTTAATACTTGACAACTTTCAACTTTTTGCATTTTCTTTTGAACATTTTCAAAGTCACCCCAATTAGTAACGAGGGTGCATTATATTTGAAGCATAGGAGTCTATTTTTGCTCTTCTTTTCTTTTGATGCATTTTGCAAACTTTTTGACATTTCATTTCATTTCTTGAACTCAAATTGGAATAGTTTTTGTGCCCATTCCCTTTGATGACAAAATGTATGGTAGAACATGGATGAATGATGGTTGCATAGTTTCAAGGGTCACCTTGGAATAAACGGTAGCCAAGGAGTTATCACACCACAAGGTACTCTTGACTAGGCCTTAATCCATGGCTCAAAGGATACTATAATGACACATCCTAGGGTGTTTTACAAGTATTCTAACAAGCAAAGTCTTAAGAAGAAAAAGCATCTACTAGGGCCTATGTACACTTGTCAAGTTTCCCAAATAGACGGTTTCACAAAATTTTTCCTAAATGCAACTATATGCCATGATGCAACTAACATATATACATCCTAATGCATATGCTTCTATCAACTAGTATGCCAAATAATCTAAATGCAATCCTAATTTCACATTGTTTATACCACATCAATCAAAATAAAGCCACATTGTCATTAACATAGAGAGGAAAAAGGAGATTGGAAAGATCATACCATGCGGTCTTCAATATCCTCATGTCTTGGATGTGGCGTAGCCAACCAATGTGAAAAAGGATGAACAAACACAATATATACAAAACAATATATACAAAGACTACACTACAAAGGAAATGAACTTGTTTTTGGATTTTCAATTTTGCAATTTTTTTGGATTTTTCGCAATTTTTGATTTTTTTTTTGTTTGGATTTTGAAAAAAAGTCAAGTTATAATTTCCCATCCCCACACTAGTATGGGCATTGTCCTTAATGGCCAATACGATAGGAAATTATGCAAAGAATATGCATGATTTCTAAACTAAATGCAAACTATACTAAACTACACTACATGATGCATGTGTTTTTGTTATGGTGGAGAGGATAATTTAAATTAGCTCCCAATGCATATGCATGGACTTCCCAAACCAAAATAGACATTATTTCTAATGTCATGAATTTTGGGGGAGTTTATGCACATGGAATGCAATGCATGAAACTAAAGATTGTCATTTTGGATTTTACAAGTCGGGAACAATAATAATGAACACCTTAATGAAGCCAAGGTGTTGGTCCTCCAATGTTGCTAGGACTCCACAAAATTATCAAGATAAAATATAAATAAGAGAAGTAGACAAACCATAAGGGTGGTGTAAGAATGTAGGAGCCTCCAAAGTTTGCTAATCCTCACCCATCGTATCATTATCATCATCATCATCATCTTCCTCTCTTGAGGCATCATCAACCTCCATAGATGTGGAATCGTGTCCACTCTCACTTTCACTTACTTGTTCTTCCTCACTTTCCTCTTCCTCTTCTTGGTCTTCTTCTTCTTGAACCTCTTCTTCTTCTCCTTCTTGGTCACCACCCTCTTCAACAACCATCTCCTCTCCACCCGGTCTACCACCACTAGGAATGCTAGGAAAGAATATTTTCCTATCCGCCCAACTAGGCAAAGGACAAGACGGATCAATAAGTCCTTGCCTAGCTAGATGTAGGAGGGGTGGATATTGGGCCTTGTAAGCATCCACTCTATCATTGTAAGCTTGCTTATGCATTTCCCTCATGAGTAGAGTCAAGTAATCATTTCCCACTTCGAGATCTTTGGGTTTGAACTCGTGGTATTCAAATGGGTAAGATGGGGTGATAATGGAGGAGAAGGGCTCGGCAATTTCGCCCCTTTGTTGTTGAATGATATACTCGGTCTCTTCAGAGAGTGGGAGAAAGTAGTTCGGTCGGTGAACATTCAATCGGCAAATTTTGGAAGGCAAGGTGAAGGATCTAGCTTCATTTGTTAACCACCCATATTTGTTGTCAAGAGTTTCGTGCTTGACCCACTTGAACTTGTGAATGATGGTGTCCATGTCAATAAGATGGTTTCCTTTAACCGGCACATAAGTGTTGTTTTTGTTGAAATCCCGGTTAAAATGCTTAGCCAAATGGGTAACTAGTCCTCCATTGACAATAAAGGCGGTGCCTTCTTTGCCATAATCGACATTAAGCCATTGTTCAACCAAAAGTCTTAGAGCATTATATGGCTTGGTAAATTCCCTCCCAATGTTCAAGGCCGACTCAAGGAGAATACAGTTGAGTTTGGTAAGATGATTTGTGTCATTTCTAGCTATCAAACTATTCTCAATAACCTTATGCCATACTCTAATGCCCGGATGGTGGACTAAGAGAGCACGATAATCATGAAGGCGTATGAATTTCTTTCCGGAAATTGCCATCCAAAGAGGAGCGGGGTCATACTTGATAGGAGTCTTTGTATATTTCGGGTTATCACTAAGGCCTAATATCTTACCCAATTCGCCATAAGTTATGCGTCTATCAACATTTTCAAGATGAAACTCGATGTTGGTTCGAGTCTCCACACTTGTGACTTTCAAAGAACTTAAAAATTCCAAGGTGAGGGAGGGGTATGTCAATTCTTTCATTGTAAACAATTTACCCAATCCCATAGACTCAAAGAAGGTTTTTGTTTGTTCAAGAATACCCAACTTTGACAATGCATCTTCACAAATAAACTTAGTAGGCTTGATGGTTTTCTTAGCAAAGAGAATGAATTTCTCCCTATGAGAGTCGGAAGTGAAAATTACCTCCGGATAATTGGATAATTGTTCAATAACCGGAGTTGTTGATGTTGTAGCTTCCATAGGGGGATCTTGTTGTTGAACCTCCAATCTTGCCTCATGGACTACCAATGCCTTTGACAATTGTTTTGCTTGAAGAGCTAGTTGCCTTTTGAAAAGTGTCTTCTTTTGGGGTGCCTTGTTGCCTCCTTTAGTTCTTGCCATTCTCCTTTGCTTGATTACACCAATGAAAGATTGAAATCTTCAATTTTTAGTGATACTAAAATCGATTTAGGATGAATGAATGTTTCTTGGTATCTTGAAAATCGACTCAAAAGTTGAAGATTTTGGTGTTTGAATCACTTGTTGCAAAAGGAGTGATTAATTTTTGTTGTGAGGAAGTTTGGATTTGATTTGGTTGAGGAAATTCAATTTTGTTGATGGAGAGGATGAGGGTTTTGGGGTTTTGGTTAGTGTTTGTATGTTGAAGAAATGAGAATGAAAGGGAGAAGAGGGTTTAAAACACCTGTTATATTTGAAAATGCAGTGGAGGACGAGCAGACCAGGTGTCGGGGCGCTCGGATTCTTCAATGTTTGGCTCAGGAAAAGACGCCATAGGACGCGCGTCTTTATTGAAAGACGAGCGGATTCTTTATGGAGGGACGAGCGTCTTTCTGGGCGGACGCTCGGATTCCGTTACAGAGAAAATCCCAGAATTTTTGCAGCAAAAAGACGAGCGTCTTTCTTGAAGGACGACCGTCCAGAATAAGACGAGCGGATTCTCAGCTGAGACGTTCGGATTCTTTATCAGACCTTATTTTTGTATTCTGCAGCTCTACCAGACGAGCGTCTGGTGACTTTGGATGCTCGGGTTTCTTCAGGACGAGCGGATTGTCCATTTGGCCGCTCGGATTCTTCCTTAACCACACGGATTCAGGTCCATCCGTGGGTACTTCGTAACCCGTGTCATTTTCATACTTCAATTCTCGTGTTCTTCATTGTAGGGGCACTACAAAGGCATAAATAGCCTAGGCAATTGCTATCCCCACATTAAGGTAAAGCACTACACATCAATAAAATCATAAGTCCCTCCCTCACTTCTCTCAAAATGATGAATATCTTGATCAAGGCGCAAAAATATAAATCCAAAAATGACAAAAATGCAATGTAATAATTGAAATGCAAGTTAGGGAGTTAGAATATTTACAAATGGTGGTTTAGGGAGGACTCTACCAAACTCTCATTCAATGTGAGATGTCAAGGGGGCACGTTCAAGGTGTTGTTGATGTTACTCAACACCTTGAAGAAGTAGTCGAAAGCTTGCTCATTATCGTGATAAAGGTCCTCAATAGATTTTTGCACTTGTTGTTCTCCATGATGGTCTTGGTTCATAGCATTACCAATATAGGGATTGAATATCCCTTCAAAATCATCATCCCAAAGACCGCAAACTTCATCTACTTGATCATTAAAAATTTCTTGAGTTGATGGAGACAACTCTCCTTCTTTCTTGTCTTGGCCAATGAGGCCATCTTCTTTACTTGTCATGGGTGAGCTTTTCAAGCTCTCATTTTTGCTATTTCCTTGTTCTTTTGATGGAGCATCGTCCACTTTCTTTTTCCATTGAAATTCCAACTTCTTCCTATCATCCTTCCGGCTATAGTGATCGACCATAAAACATGGCTCATGCAATCGGGGAGCTCTCATGGTCTTGTCAAGATTGAAAGTGATGGTTTCATCTCCCACTTCAAGGGTGAGCTCTCCATGCTTCACATGATCACCGCTCCCGCGGTGTGCAAGAAAGGTCTTCCTAAGATAATAGGAATGTTGGAGTCTTCTTCCATGTCAACAATAACGAAATCCACCGGGATGAAGAATTTTCCAATTATCACGGGAACATCTTCCCATACCCCTAGAGGTGTCTTTGTTGATCTATCCGCCATTTGAAGCGTGATCTGGGTACATTTGAGTTCTCCCATTCCTAGCCTCTTGCTAACCGAATATGGCATGACACTAACACTTGCCCCAAGGTCACATAAAGTTTTGTTGATTGTAGTGTCACCAATAGTGCATGGAATGGAGAAACTTCCCGGATCCTTGAGTTTTGGAGGTGAACTCCCTTGAAGGATGGCACTACTCACCTTAGTGAAGGCAATAGTCTCAAGTTTCCGGATTGATTTCTTCTTCTTAAGGATGTCCTTCATGTACTTCGCATTGGCCGGAATGTGATTGATCAATTCCGTGAAAGGAATCGAGACTTCTAAATTCTTCACAATTTCCATGAATTTTCCAAGTTGGTCATCAAACTTAGGCTTAGCTTGACGACTCGGGAATGGAAGTCTAATCACAATGGGCTCCTTTTCTTTGGCCTTTTCTTCACTTTTCTTTGAAACTTCTTGATTGGTGGGTTCTTCTTCCCTAGAGTTTTGTACAACTCTCTCCTTGTCACTAGCTTTCACAACTTCATCCTCAACTTGCTTCTTTGGCCCTTCATATCTCGTACCACTCCTCAAGTGAATGACACTAACCGTTTCATGTCTTGGGGGATTACTTTGAGGTGGTAATTGCCTCATTTGTCTTTGAGAGCTTGAAGATGCTAGTTGGGTCATTTGCGTTTCCAACATTTTTGTGTGGGCTAGGATGTTGTTGATGGTGATGTCTTTTGCTTGGCTATCTTTTTGTATTTGAGTGAAAAATTCTTGTTGATTCTTTTGTATTTGGAGGACCGCTTTTTGAACATCAAAACCTTGGTCATTTTATTGATTGTATGGAGTTTGATTTTGATAACCTTGGTTTTGGTTGTAAAAGGGTCTTTGATTTTGGTTTCTCATGGGAGGTGGGGTGTATGTTGGTTGAGGGTTTTGAACATTTTGGCTTTTGTATGAGAGATTTGGGTGGAATTTGGTGTTTTCATTGTAATAGTTGGAATAAGGGGTACCACTTTTGTATGCTTGAAAAGCATTCACTTGCTCAATTGTTCCCCTACATTCACTTTGGTGATGTCCCAAAGTTCCACAATTATCACATATCCCACTTGGGATTGATGAAGATGCCACCATGGCATTAACATGATGCTTTGGTGATTTTGAGGCCTCTTCAAGTTTAGCCATAGCCTTCTCAAACTTCAAGTTGATGGTATCAATATGAGCACTAATTTGAGCACCCAATTGAGTAATAGAGTCCACTTCATGCTTTTCTCCTCTAGTAGCCATGTTGAGAATGTTTCTTCAGTCTTCATAAAGACCATTCCACAATTGTTGTACCAAGAACCATTCGCTAAGTCCATGATGAGGACATGAGCGACAAATTCCTTTGAATCGCTCCCAAGCTTCATACAAAGATTCTTCGTCCCTTTGCTTAAAACCCGTAATTTGAGCTCTTAGCATGTTAGTCTTTTCCGGAGGGTAGAATTTTTTGTAGAAAGCTAGAGCCAACTTCTTCCAAGAGTCAATTCCAAGAGTAGCTTTATCAAGGCTCTTCAACCATTGTTTCGCGGTACCAATTAGAGAAAAAGTAAATAAGACCCATCGAATTTGGTCTTGAGTCACTCCGGTTTGTGAAATCGCATCAAAATAGTCACAAAAAGTCTCCATGTGAGAATGAGGGTCTTCACTAGGCATTCCCCCAAATTGGCTTCTTTCGACTAATTGGATAAATGCGGATTTTGCAATGAAATTTCCCGTTAAGTGTTGTGGTGTGGGAGTTCCATTGGGTAGGTTATCCTTGGTTGGTACGGAATGTGATGAAAACTTAGGCATTGTGGGTTGATTGTGTGGTTGATTTTGTGTTGGGTTCTCCTCACCTTCTCTTGCAAAAGAGTTGATGAACTTAATAGTATTTGGTTTAATATCTACAACCTCACCAATACCTCTCAAAGTATTTCTAGCTATTCTTCTATTGGTTGTCAAAGTCCTTTCAATTTGTAGATACCTCATTTCTGCACCTCCCACAAACCACCCGGTGATGATTGGGCCGCATGTTTGGTACGCGAAACGATTTGTGACAGTTCGTAAGTATATCGTCAAGTGATTTCTCAAACACTAATGTCTACCTCTTAGTTGTCATCCACGCGCCGATACGGTCGTTTTGACAGTAATTAGAGTACATTTGGAGTCCGGGCCTAAAACCGTCTTCATTTTCTGATAACCGTTAAATCCCGGGTCAGAATGTTCTGGAATGTTCCGGATATTTCTATTCCATATTTTATAAATCTTTCACAATATTTTAATCTTTGGTAAAGTATTTCCCGTAATATTCATACAAAATATTAAGGAAAACCAAATTATCCCGTCATTCCATAACTTAAACACGGAAATCTTTCTTCCGCAGGAGGAAACTACCTGGGAACAGACGCAGCAGTCTTTGCGCCTCTTTCCAAGAGGCAGTGACTCTGCGCCTCTTCCCGAGTCCTTTCTCGTATTTTTCGTATCTTTTTCATATCTTTTCGAGATTCACTTCCAAAGTCTCTCCGAAAACCCTATTCCTTCACGTGATTAGTATAAATAGGAGTCTTCGCTCCTCATATTTCTCACGCGAGTGTCCGCCCTTCTCTTCTCCCTTTGCATTCTAGACCACGTTCTTACTTTTTGGCGTCTACGTGCTTGAACATTCGACCACGTAAGCTCGGATCCTTTTGAGTACCAGCCTCGTTTGCATGACCGACCAATTTGACCAACTCCACAACTAATCAACTTAATCAATCTTAATCGTTTTCCTCTTACGAGAGCACTTTTGTTACATTCGAGTCGAGCATCACTAATCGTAAACTTAGTTCATCTCGTTTCGTCAAACATGTAAGTCTGAGGGTGTAAATCTCTTTTTTATTATTGTTATTTACCTTTTTGTATCATTAATGTAAGGTTTATGTCGAAAACACCTCTTAAAACCGATTTATAAAACCTCGTTTAAAACCCTTTTTTCGGATTACCAGAAGACAAACCGTCGAGAAAGGACGCAACAACTGCTGCGCCTCTTCGAAGGAGCGCAGTGTCTGCTGCGCCTCTTCGTGAGGCTGCCGCAGTTCCTGCTTCCTTTCTTCTTCCGTTGTCCTCTGTAATTCGTTTTCTTTATTTGTTTTCGTTTGTTTTCTTTAATTCTTTGGTACAAAAACATAATCATCTCACATGTATATTATTTATCATTCATTAGTATATAATTCGTCATTAAATCCGAATTAAATCCCAAGTAATCTAATATTTGCGGGTTTTCGTCATTAAAATCAATCCGGGTTGTAGAAATTCAATTCTTTCATATTGAGTTTCTGGAATTCGATCTTTGATATATTTTCATCTGTCGATTGTCATATTCATCGCATATTCGTCGTTAATTTGTCCTTAGTTCGTCATGTTTAACCTATTTAGTTCACCTATGTCACTAATCGATCTTTCATCCATGTAAATAATTCATTTTAATTCCGTCTCATCCATGTTTTATTGCTTTTATGACCCATTCGCATGTAATTAATCCATTAAATCACTTCCATCCGAGTCGAATATCATAATTAATCTTTAAAATCACCAATTAATGTTAACGATTTGCAGTTCCGGCTTCACAGCCAGAACTCACCCTTGGAAATGCAGACGCAAAGAATCGCTGCGCCTCTTCCAAAGGGCGATCTCTTACTGTTCTAGGTTGATTTCTGCCTCTGAACTTCCGTTCTGCCTTGACCTAGTTTAATTAGCTTACGTATAATTAACTATTAACCATATTATCACCCTACTGTTTTGTTCGTTAATTCCTTTATTCTTTCTTTTTCCCAAATTATCCGTTTTGAAGGTATTTTCGACATAAATCGCTAAACCCATTGTAATTATTGTAATTTTTATTATTGTAATTTTCCTTTATTGTATTTGTCGTTGTATCTTGTATCATTTGTATGCCTTCACATGTAATTGAATCTAAATCCCAACTTTGACTAAATTGTTTGCTAATTAATTGTTCACCGACTTAGTACTAATTCTCACATGCTAGGATTAAAACTTGGATGTTGCATTGCATGCATATAATCAACAATATATCAAGTATAGATAATTTCCCTAATCATTAGTAGAGGCCGCTATCGAGGCGGGCGGGATTAGGTGTTCGATCAAAAGAGCTTCCTAATACGTACCCTCACCCCTTACTCCAGATCTCTGTGAACATCCGTGTTCATTGGCATCCACGAGAGTCATTCAAGACATAGAATGCTAAGGTTAACGAGTTCTTGGTGTTCATGTCACTACTTTGTGTATTGACATGACACGAGGTATTCGAACGGTTCCAATTTCCCATAAAAATTGGTGGCGACTCCACAAATGCAAATGCTTGTTTCCCAAGCGCCCCCGTGGCCCCATGTCCACAGTTTGGCGACTCCGCTGGGGATAATACACTTACGTGTAGTGAAACTTGAACAGTTTGTACCTTACGTGATCACCATTTTTAAACGAAACCATGACGATTTTTGTAAAAATCAAAATCCCTTTTTTAAATGAAAATTTCGAAAAAGGCCAATAATTAGCGCCAAACCGAGTCGAAACTCCGTCCGTTTGTCGAGTCAAATTTTGGGCCCAAGCCCATTTCAAAACCTCACTTCGAGTCCACTCCTACAACTACACTATAGTTGACTAGGATACACATTTTCAAACTTTGTCATTTCTTCAAAACTCACTCAACACAAGTGGCACACACCCACTTCACAAGTCAAAACATTTCTTCTCTAAGTAAGTGTGTTAGGATGGTCGATCGTGTTTTGATTCGTCGTCGATCTCTTATCCAGTTTTCAAGATGCCTGAAACAAGTGACGTAAACTTCAATCAACTTCAAGATGGTAATGATCAGATCCTAGCCGCCCTAGCTCAAATCCAAGTTACCCAAGACCAAGTGTATGATCGCCTTGACACCATCGAGGGCCGGATCTACGCCGTAGAGGGGAGGTTTCCTCCTCAAGAAAGTGAAATAGTGGATGACTTCGTGAATGACTTCAGGAACGAAAATCCTCCCATGGGAATGACTGCAGCTGAGAAAAGACTCCAATACTTAGAGGAGCAATTGATGTATCTTAAAGGGGATGACATTTATAGGGAGAATAACCGCAAGTATGAGGTCGTAAATTCCAAATTGCCAACCAACTTCAACATGACGGATATCCCTAAATTCAAGGGGCATGAAAACCCTTTGAACCACATCCGTGCCTTCAAGGATTACATGTCTATCAAAGGCATCAAACCCGTGATGTTATTAAGGATCTTTCCTTCATCTCTTGACACCATCCCAAAGCAATGTTTCTACTCTTTAGAACACAAGAAGATCGCCACTTGGGAAGATGCCGCAATCGAGTTTTCTAAGCAATATGCGGATAATGCTGAGATCCAAGTTAACATGCGTACTTTAGAGGTTCTTACCCAAAATGACAAAGAAGGATTCACCGACTTCCTAAGTAGATGGAGGAAGACTAGTACTCAACTAGTTGAACGCCCGGATGAGGCTACTATTGTGGAGAAGTTCGTAGACAATCTAAAACCCATCTATGCCAATCATTTGAGATACCAAAACATCAAAACTTTCAAGGACTTAACCGTACTAGGAACAAGGATTGAAGATGACATCCGTAAAGGGCTCTTGTCCAAAACGGTAGGTCGAGGATATCAAGGCTCAACAAGTCATTCTTACGGCTCCACTAGCAAGACCGATGAAGTTAACCTTCTCGAGCCATCCAAGAAGAGTACCCCACCAAGGAAATTCACAAATCTTGGGGACACTTACTCCAATGCTCTAAAGAGGTTAATGAAGCAAGGCAAACTCCAACCTATAGGACCTACTCCCGAACCCGAAAAGAAATCCAAATTCCGAGACGAGAACTCGTACTGTGAATACCATAGGGGTAAGGGGCATGACACGGAAAAATGCTACAAATTGAAAAATGTGCTTCAAGATATGATTGAGGATGGTCGACTACCAATACCGCCGGGAGGCAAACCCAACAACACTCAGAACCCTCTTGGGATTCTAGTGATCACAAGTGAAGAATCTACCTTAGATTGTTCACACCTCATTTCTCCAATTAAAGACGAGATCTACGCAATCGAGAATGAAGGGAACTACTCCACCATTTCTCCAATCATTACCATGAGTATATTGTTTGGAGAAGATCGATTTATTAGAGCCGCGTAGGATGAGATCATTACCATGATACTTCAAGACGATCACTTCAACCCTACCGCGTTAATCACAGAAACAAACGCGAATCAGCAGAAAGGATGGAGAAAGTCAATCAAGTGGACCAACAATCAAGGAAGACTCTTCAAGCTCACCACTGGAGAAGGAGATATGTTCAAAGGAGAACCAGAAGAGGATGAATTCGAGTCACAGTCAGAGTCGGAGTCAGAGTCGGAGTCTAGAGAAGTCGCTAAGGAGTATCCTCCTGTCGTCATCCC
This sequence comes from Silene latifolia, assembly GCF_048544455.1. Lineage (NCBI taxonomy): Eukaryota > Viridiplantae > Streptophyta > Magnoliopsida > Caryophyllales > Caryophyllaceae > Silene > Silene latifolia. The sequence goes on from NC_133526.1 coordinate 87,585,549, forward strand.
CATTCCCTTTGTTTCTCCTAGCTTAGCCTCAAATAGTAACAGTAGTTCGGTAAATGTCCCAACAACTGTCCCTTTACCGCCACTGACCACAGATCAGATGGCTTCTTTGTTTCAACTTTTTTCAAACTTTAATATGAATAAATCAGGTTCTACTTACTCTTTGTGTTATTTTGAGTGCAATTCTGTTTACGATGATAATGAGGATGACCAAGGCTTAGACTCAATTAAGATACCTCCCTACGTAGCCAAAGAAATACTACAGGAAGGGGAAGGGGGACCAGTAATAGAGAACACCGAACCCATCAATGTAGGAACCGAACTAGAACCCCAAGAACTTAGGATAGGGACTACCTTGAGCTCTACCGAAAGGGCCGATTTCATAGACCTTCTACGCGAGTTCAAAGACGTCTTCGCTTGGTCCTATAAAGACATGCCAGGGATCAACAGGGATATCGCCGAACATAGAATTCCAATTAAGCCAGGCTTCAAGCCTGTGAAACAGAAGCTTCGTCGAATGAGAACAGAATGGGCTCTCAAGATTAAGGAAGAAGTCGATAAGCAATTCAAAGCCGGGTTCATCAAAGTTTCCGAGTATTCTGACTGGGTAGCCAACATAGTACCTGTACCCAAAAAGGATGGGAGAATCTGTGTTTGTGTAAATTTTAGGGACTTAAATAAAGCAAGTCCTAAAGATTACTTCCCTCTACCATATATCGACATATTGGTGGACAATACCGCAGACCACGCGTTACTATCCTTTATGGATGGGTATGCGGGTTATAACCAAATCAAGATGGCCATAGAAGACATGCATAAGACCGCCTTTGTCACTCAATGGGGAACCTATTGCTATACGGTTATGCCGTTTGGGTTAATCAACGCCGGAGCTACATATCAACGCACCGCAACCACACTCTTACATGACATGATGCACAAAGAAGTTGAGGTATACGTAGATGACATGATTGTCAATTCCAAGGATAGAGAGGGGCATATTGCGAACCTTCGCAAATTCTTCTCAAGCCTACAAAAGTACAACATGAGGCTCAATCCTTAGAAGTGCGCATTCGGAGTAACATCTGTCAAACTCCTGGGATACGTCGTTAGCCAACGAGGTATAGAAATATACCCTTCCAAAATCAAGGCTCTGATCGAAATGCCATAACCTCAAACAGAAAAAGAAGTCAGAGGATTCCTGGGGAAAGTATATAAGTCGATTCATATCGAAACTCACCATGATTTGTGAACCTATCTTCAAGAGGCTCAAGAAAACGGATCACACCATGTGGGATGATTACTATCAGAAGGCATTTGACCGAATCAAGGAGATATTGGCTAAACCACCAGTGCTCATGCCACCTCAGCGAGATCAACCTCTTGGTTTATATCTCACAGTAACCGAAACAGCCATGGGTGCCATGCTAGCTCAAACCGTAGGAAAGGAAGAAAGGGCTATCTACTACCTTAGTAAGAAGTTCTTGGAGTACGAGTGCAAATACTCACAGCTCGAAAAGACATGCCTCGCTCTTGTGTGGGCAACGAAGAAGCTACGCCATTACATGCTTAGCTACTCCGTCAAAATATACTCCAAAATGGATCCAGTCAAATACCTCTTCGAAAAACCCGTCCTCAACGGACGCCTAGCAAGATGGACTTTGATGCTCTCAGAGTTCAATCTTAAATACGTGCCTCTGAAAGTTATAAAAGGGCGCGCCGTTGCCGAATTCTTCGCATAAAATCCCATCAATGACGCACAAACAATAGATACTTGGTCATTTCCAGACGAGGATATACTCCAAACCGATGTAGACTCTTGGGACCTTTATTTTGATGGAGCATCAAATTTAAGAGGATTTGGAATAGGAGTGTTGCTCATCTCTCCTGAAGGTGAGCATACACCAATCTCTGTCAAAATCGACTTCGAGGTGACAAACAATGCTGCAGAATACGAAGCTTGTCTCATTGGACTACAAGCGGCAGTGAGCTTAGGCATTAAAAACCTCCGAGTACATGGGGATTCATCCCTGATCATTAATCAAGTTACGGGATCTTGGAAAATCCGAAGCGAAAGCCTTGCACCCTATCAAGCCAGAATAGACCAAGTGGCCCAATTCTTTGATCACGTGACCTATCTACACCTACCTCGGGAAGAAAATCAATTTGCAGATGCTCTTGCAAAACTCGCATCTTTGATTAATATGCTAGATGGCATGGTAGAAATGCCTTTATGCATCGAACGACGGTCAGAGCCAGCCTATGTTCACCAAATCACCGATGAAGAGGAAATCACAAAGGAACCCTGGTTCCAAACAATCCTAAATTTCAAGCTCAACGGTACCTACCCACCCGATATGGACAAAAGGGGACAACGTGCTATACGCCTACTAGCTTCCCAATACGTTCTCATGCAAGGAGAGTTATACAAAATAACACCTCTTGGTGTAATCCTACGTTACCTTGATCATTCACAGGCACGGAAAGTGATGGAAGAAGTCCATGATGGAGAATGTGGTCCTCACATGAGTGGGCCCATGATGGCCAAGAAGATCACATGTTTGGGGTATTATTGGACCATAATGGAATCCGATTGCATCAAATATGTAAGACATTGCCACAACTGCCAAATCTTCGGAAATGTATAACACGTCCCTCCTTCATTGCTCTATCCGATGACATCTCCTTGGCCATTTTCTGCCTGGGGAATTGACATAATCGGGAAGATAACCCCGGCTGGAACAGGAGGTCATTGTTTCATCCTAGTGGCAATCGACTATTTCACCAAATGGGTAGAAGCGGCTTCCTACACTAGTCTCACGGCTAAAAACGTGGCAAAGTTCATACAAAACAAAATCATCTGTCGATACGGTTGTCCACATGAGATCATTAGTGATAATGGATCGCATTTCCAAGCTGAGACTGAGCAATTGCTAGACAAGTACAGAATCAGGCATCACCACTCTTCACTATATAGACCACAGACTAATGCGCGGTAGAGGCAGCAAATAAGAACGTTGTCACAATTCTCAAGCAAATGATTGACAACTATCGAGATTGGCCAAGCAAGATACCCTTTGCTTTGTTGGGATATCGCACATCTATGAGGACGCCCACTGGGGCCACCCCTTTCTATTTGACATACGGTATGGAAGCGGTACAGCCAGTCGAGTTAGAAATACCATCCTTGCGTATCTTACTCGAAAGTCAAATCTCGGAAGCAGATTGGAAGAGGGATAGATATGAAGAACTCATCCTCCTGGATGAACATAGGCTACGCGCCTTGCACATTGTCCAAACATATCAAGCACGTATCAAACGAGCTTTCAACAAAAGGGTTAAGCCAAGAAACATCAAGGAAGGAGACTTAGTACTCAAGTCGATTAGAGCTCTTTTACCTGTCGATCCACGGGGAAAATTCAAACCTAATTGGGCCGGGCCATTTCGAGTCAAGTCCATACTTCCAGGGGGTGCGGTTAGGATTACAGACCTAGATGGGAATGAATTTTCCAACCCGACAAACCTTGACCAACTAAAGCGGTATTATGCCTAGAATAAGAACAAAAACGCGCCTCGCGTAACCTCACGTGTCGCTCTTGTGGCATTGAATAAACGGCCCCTGGCCAAGCTGAAATAAGCTAATGTCACTCTGCTCTTGCATTTTGACAAATTTGTCATCCTCATATCATCGAATAAACTAAACTGCACCTTCAGAGTAAGCAAAAAGCTCATGCTCATTTTCTAAAGTTCATTACAAGCTCTTGCTTAGAACAATTATTCTTTTACATTTACTCGAACTACGCACAAGGGTTTGATTTCATTTTCTTAATGAATACGTAGGCAATCCTTCACGGGATACAACCCATTATTTTCAAAATGTAAATAGAAGGACATTTGCATTGCATTTGGAATTCGACAAGAATAATAAATAGAAAATCACAACGGTTTCATAACCAATTAACCTTTTTTATTTCATTCATTTTCTAATAATAATACGTCACATAATAAAATCATAAAAAAAAATATAGGCTAGGATTCTAAAAACCCCGCCTTTTTATTACAATAATAAATAATAATAAAGACTTGGGCTATTCCTCCATCTTTCCTTTGCCCTTGTCATTTTTGTCATATTTCTTGTCACGACCTCGAGCCGGACGCTCTTGCGCCACTTCAGACCTAATCACCAACGGTCTTTCTCGAGGCCTAGCCTTCCCATTCTTGTCAATCACTTTGTCCACGACAGGAGAGGTCTTCGGTTTCTTCGAAGGATGAACAACTCGAAACCCGGCTTCCTCCTCTCCCTCAGTCAGATGCTTCTCTTTCTCCTTTTCCACCTCGCGCACCTTGTAGTCAACAGGCTCGCGCTTCCTCAATCTCTCGCGCTCTTCCGGAGTAGTAGCTTTCCTCCATCGCAGATAGGAATCCGACACCCATAAGGCACTAACAGAAGAGTTCAAGAACCACACATTTCTTTGAGCCCATTTAATGGCCCACTCCCTTTGACTCTCAGTAGTAAGCGCCACGGCAGTCTGCGGGACGGTGTCAAGCTTCGGGATTGTCTGATTTAGTCCAACCTGTTTCATCAGCCTTTCCGGGAAGATGCATACCATGAATTCCAAACCGGGAATACGCACAGATCGAGTAGGATCCAAGGAAGACACTCCAGTGACAGATTTGAGGTGCCACCACGGTACAATCTACCTAATCAAGGGGCCATCATCACTCTTCAATTTATTCTCCCAATAGTTGCAGACTCGAGTAAAGTCCACCATATAAAGCCTGGTCCTCATTGCGATCGAACGAGCATGATAAGAAGGAACATGAACTGGGGGCTCGATCAATCGAAGACGCTCCATAAGCCAAACCTACCAAAAGCGGGTATTAAAATGAAAAGAAAAAAAACGAAAAGAAAAAAAACAAAAAAAAAAAGAGAGACAAAAAAAGAAAAGTGTTCTTCTACCTGCAGATAACGGGACTTCCCAAGTACGGTAGGTCGCGATTGGCTTTCCTATTATCCAAGCCCAACAGGATCTCTCCTAAGCATAAACAAGCTGGGCTCCTGCGCAGCTCCATTTGCTCAACTAGGCCCAGGAGACGGGGATCACCTCTCAAGTCTTCATCGACATGCCTTTGAAGGACATATACATGCACCAAGCAAAATCCAAATGCCCTTCGCCTAGCAACATAAGAAACGGTGGGGTCGGCCCTATTAATGAATCGGTCGATGAAGTCCAACATTCGCACTCCTTTTGAGGTCCCTAAACGGTCCACCTTAACCCTAGTCAATCCAAGCAAGTCTATAAATTTGCTCTTATACCCTTGCAAAGCAGAAGGAATGGCAGGCAAGTGTTCTAGGTCCCACCCACCGATCGCAGCAATTTCTTCAGGAAATGGGCAAATGTCGCCTCCGGGGAACGCAAAAACATGATAATTCCAAGATTATAAGCGCCCATGTCGTGCTTCTCCATGTTGGAAAACTCATTGGTCCACTCTTTTAGGCGAATCTCCAAAGTATTCATGATGAGTGATTATATTGAGAGTTTTATGTAATAAGACAAAGAAGAGACGGAAGAATTGTGTGAATAAAACCTCTATCAACGTCTCTATTTATACTAAACTCTGTTTCCTAAAATCTGCCAGAACAGACACGCCTGGGAACAGGTGCAGCACCTGTTGCGCCTCTTCAAAGGGACGCAGCTCCTGCTGCGCCTCTTCCTCACCAAGGTTTCTGTGATTTTCCGCGTTGGATCTTTCCTAAATTCCTTGGCAAATAATTTCCTATTCCTAAGGGTTATTATTTTGGTAAATACGTGAAAATTGCCATATTTCGTGTTTCCTAATCCGCGGGCACGCATTTCGAGGCATTATCAGCATTTTCGTCATTTTAACACACTTGTATATTTTCATTTTAGGAAATAGTTTTTCATTTTAATGTAATTCATTTCAAAACTTATATATATATTTCTTTTATTTGTAATCATTTCATTTCTAACTTATAGGTTTATATTTTTTCATTTTTTTAGGGGTAACCCTCCCTACTGTCCGGTCATTTTCGGCAAATTTTTTGCATTTTTGGCGCTTTCTTTTGCATTTTTTTTGCACTTTTGAGTCATTCGTTTTCCGCTAATTTAAGTCATATGTATATACGAATGTGTGTTCTACGTGATTTCTATGTAAATTTCGGCAGCATGACGGCACAAACCGTCATCTACCAAACCTGTTCAAAGCTAACCTGCAGGTACAAGCAACGCAACCCAGCAGCAAAGGCACTCAGGCCATCATATATACAACCAAAAAAGGGAAATGTACAACAAACTAGGGGCTCGAGCCCCAAGCAAAGTCCAAAATGTCCAAAATGTAGGTACAAATGTGCAAAACAAACAACAAAACAAAACTACTGCCAGTCGCCCTCTAGCTCCGCAACTCTTGCCGCGAGAGCAACAACCTCGGCGTCACGAACCTCGAGCTCCCTCAACAAGCGAGCTGTCTCCTCCCGAGACTGGGCCAACTCTCGCTCCAGCTCGCGATCCCCCTGCAAACAGCAAAATTGGCTCATGTAAATCATTTGAAGCAAAGTCGGAAAATCAAAGTTCAAAAATGAAATAGACACAAGGTTCATACCTGACGACCTCGACCGCCGACAAGTGCCTCGACGGCAGTAGCTCGCAGCCGGTTGGCCACCCTCCATAACGCCATAAACCGAGACGGCGCAACCTGCATTTTCAAAAAGAAGTTCTCAATAATTGAATAAATTCAATCAAATGTGTTCTTACACAAAAATCATGCAAATTAGAGGCTCACCCTCCGAATCGATCTTTGCCAATCGTCCGTGCCAAGATCCGTCACAGCCACGTCAAAGTCACGCAGCTCGGAGATCGTCGTCCTCCCGGTCGTGTCAGTGTACTCAAGGGTCTCGGGGTTATCTTGGGGCTCGATGCCCGCCGTCTCAACCTCCTGCAAAGTCAAATGTTTCTCTTTAATTGATGATCTTTCATCGTATTCTCAAAATCAAGAATAAAGGAGAGAAAGATGCTCACCACAACCGGCTAGTACGCCAACTTCCCGTAGAGGAACGCCGAGTAGTCCTCACCAGGAAGAAGGAGGGCGTCACCACCAACGCCGGCCAAGTCAGCCTCCCTCTCAGCCTCAGAAGGCTCCCTGAACATCGTCCTAGGAGGATCGATGGGAACCGTCAAGACATCCCGAGAGCACTGACGAGCCAAGCGCTCGCCCAAGTACCACACAGGAACCATCAATGTCCTCAACAGCAGCCGGCTCAAGCTCCTAGGTCGAAGGACCTCAGCCACAAAAGGAGGCGCTCCAGCGTACTCCGCCCAAAGCCTGTGCACCCACTGGGGACAGGACAAACAAGGAATCATTCTTATGATCAGTTAGAAGTAATGAAGAAGAAAAATAAATACAAGTGAGATGCTCACGCTGTCCAGCTGAAGAGCGTTCACGTCCCGCCGGTAGACACCGTGAGAGGAACGCTTGCTCCTCGTACGACACATCACCCAATCCCTCACGACGGGATAAGCCTTCTCCAGCGGCTCCGTCCTCTTGGGTGAGAGGCTCGGAAAGTAAGAGTACACCCACGCCTGTGAAGCAAGATAATCAATAACGATCTTTTGTAATTTGATAAGGAAAAGAATTGATTTCAGTCTAAATGAAGGTTCATACCTCCAACAGTAGTCCAGGGCCGATAGCACCAGGAGAAGTCCCCTTCTCCATCAACTCCGGATGAACCATGGCCCTCATGAAACGGATGAGGACCGCAAAGCCTGCAGTGACCCAGTCCCAATGCCTTAGGGACCTCAGGTCAGAAAGGAAGGGAAGAAGCTTCGTCGACAGCCTCTCTTCCTTGTCTCCGAGGTAGATCGAAGACAGAAACCACCAAAGCCACAAACGAGCCCTCTGCTCAGCTGTACAGGGAGGAGGAGCCGTCTCTCTCCCATCAATCACCACCAGCGCCAGGTTCTTCCCCGCAAAGTAGTCTCGGACATAGGAACTGGGCACCAAACCAGGCACTGTAACAGCCTTCGGTGACAAGTTCCAGCCGATCAACCTCCTAGCCTCGGCCGAGTCCACCATCATGGCAGTCTCCGACCACTCCACAGCCTCAGTCCCACGCGGTAGACCAGAGATCATATCGTAGTCCTCCAACGTGATTCCCACCTCACCAAAAGGCATGTGAAAAGTGGAAGTCGTGTCCCAGAATTAGTCCAAGAAAGCGCGGACCAGGCTAAGGTTAGCCAGCAGCTTCCTCTTCGCGATATCCCTCCAAGCCTGCACCAGGGTGCCGAACGCTCCATACTCGATCATGGCACGCTCCTCCGCCGATAGCCTCTCGTAGCACTCCATCATCGCCGTGTAACCCGAGAACGACCTGATGTTCCCGGCCTCCTATTGTGATTTGAAACAAAAGCTATCTTTAGTTTTGAATGAAAATCGGAAAAGATATGAGCAAGTGAAATGAAAGAAGATGAGTGATGAGTAAGGAATTCAAGATTACCAAGCTCTTCACCGTCCTGTAGGACAGGTGACCCTCCGCAGCCCAAAGCAAGTGCCTGCTGTCCCAGGTCTCAGCCCACGCGGGTGCTCCCCTCAGCTGATGACCACCTCGCCCAACGTTGGCCCACCTCGAGGCCTCCTCCTCCTCAACAGCCTCCTCCTCGTGGACCTCGTCCCCAGCAGCCATCACCGCGGCGGTGAAAGCCTCCTCCAAAGCCTCCTCGATAACACGAGAAGGGTCAACAGCAGTGTCTATCTCTATGGGAGCTCTCCCAGAAGTAGAAGCCTCGTCACCTGCAACGTTAAAGTAATTTTAGGCCGCGTCACGTGACGACAAGCCTGGATTAGGGGATTTTCGAGCCTTCGAAAGCCCTGAAATCGCTCTTTTATCGCCATCTTTGGCTATATTCTCATAAACCCGATCACTCGTGTGGTATTTAGGGTCATGTCAAGCATAAGTTGAAGCCTAGTCATGGGTTCGAGTCGAAATTTCGGCAGCATTTCGTTATAACGGCGATTATGCCCTAGAAAAGTGTCCTGAAAAAGCCGTCACAAACCAAAATTCCGAGATGGTAGGAAGTTTACCCATCATCCAAGGATCCCAAATATCAAGTTTCATTGCAAATGGGCAATCCTAAGGCCATTTTCGAAGCAATTTACGGTTTAGCTGTGAAACCGTCTCAATTTCACTCGAATGCTCAAAACTCAATGAAAATTCGAAACAAATACATGGTTATGATCCTTATACTACCAATTAGCCATTTACATGATTAATTTTACAAGGCAAGATCATTTGGGGGAAAAGCCCCAAATTTTTGACATTTTACAGTTGAAAACCCTAGATTTTGTCGATCAAATTCATCCATTATTGAAGATTAATGCAAGAATGATATACATACCTCGATTAGTCATGATGAATGCAATCTTTTGGATCAAATTTTGGCGGAAATGGTTAATATTTGAGAGAGGGATTGAGGAATTTGTATTTCGAACAAATGAATTAAATCCCTCTGTTTATCGCGTTTTTACGCAGGAAAGACACCTTCAGGAATAGACTCAGCAGGCGCTGCGCCTCTTCCAAGAGACGCAGCTCTTGCTGCGCCTCTTCCTGATGTTCCCTCCATACGAGTTTTCAAAAATTCGGTATGAGTTCGTTATTTGTGGGCCCATCTTTGGTGCGCCTCTTCCTCGATGCCATTTTATCTTTTTGGTCCATTTGACGATCATTCTTCGTTCAGAACCGCATTCCTAAGCCATCTGCAGACTATTATACGTTATTTATCGCTTCCAAGACTTTGCTTGTCACAACGAGCCAGTATTCCTTCATAGGTGTTTCGACACGCCTTCATTATATTCCTCCAGCGAGAGTAAGTGGACAGACAATCCCTCTCGAGACATGGAGATAAGTCCCTGATTATGTTCCCAGCGAGAGTAAGCGGATCGACAATCCCTCTCGAGACATAGAGATACATTCCTGATAAGGTTCCCAACACGAGAGTTCACGACATACAATCGTCCTTCTCATGTCCCTCCGAAGTTTGTTTGAAGACGACCCAAGCAGATTTCTCCCAGCAGTTCCCGCCTGTGTCCTGCTACTCGCAATATTTCTTGTTTTCCCGCGGAGTGCGATAAAGGTGTCGTTCTCCCGAAGTTCCCAAACCCATAGAGTTCCTACACTCGAGCCTTAGTTACCCCTTAGTCTGAACTTATATTCGGGCCTCCTTCCCATTGATGCTTTCCTTTAGGGCCCCACATCCTAGCACCAATCCTTACATATCTTTTAGGTCGTACCCTTTAGCTCCTACGCTAACCCTTAGCTCCTATGCACCTCCAGAAGCATCTCGAGAAGGAATCTCAGGTATGGTCTCTTCTTATGGCTGGGGAGCTTCCTTATGTAGTCTAATGGACTTTAAACGACCCTCCTCGATAGTCGACAGACTCTAAAATGTTCCCGACGACAAGTCCTTGGCTCAGACCCCTTGAGCCGCTTCGCGTCGCCATAGTCGTCAGGTTGTAATCTTCGATTGACCTGATGGCTATACTTTGACTTTCGCCTTGTCAAAGCCTCATTCAAAGTGGGGGCTCTGTAGATACCTCATTTCTGCACCTCCCGCAAACCACCCGGTGATGATTGGGCTGCATGTTTGGTACACGGAACGATTTATGACAGTTCGTAAGTTTATCGTCAAGTGATTGCTCAAACACTAATGTCTACCTCTTAGTTGTCATCCACGCGCCGATACGGTCGTTTTGACAGTAATTAGAGTACGTTTGGAGTCCGGGCCTAAAACCGTCTTCATTTTCTGATAACCGTTAAATCCCGAGTCAAAATGTTCCGGATATTTCTATTCCATATTTTATAAATCTTTCACAATCTTTTAATCTTTGGTAAAGTATTTCCCTAATATTCATACAAAATATTAAGGAAAACCAAATTATCCCGTCATTCCATAACTTAAACACGGAAATCTTTCTTCCGCAGAGGGAAACCACCTGGGAACGACGCAAGTGTCTTTGCGCCTCTTCCAAGAGACGCAAGATCGCCGCACCTCTTCCCAGGTCCTTTTCTGTGTATTTTTCGTATCTTTTTCATATCTTTTCGAGATTCACTTCCAAAGTCTCTCCGAAAACCCTATTCCTTCACGTGATTAGTATAAATAGGAGTCTTCGCTCCTCATATTTCTCACACGAGCATCCGCCCTTCTCTTCTCCCTTTGCATTCTAGACCACGTTCTTACTTTTTGGCGTCTACGTGCATGAACATTCGACCACGTAAGCTCGGATCCTTCTGAGTACTAGCCTCGTTTGCATGACCGACCAATTTGACCAACTCCACAACTAATCAACTTAATCAATCTTAATCGTTTTCCTCTTACGAGGGCACTTTCGTTACATTCGAGTCGAGCATCACTAATCGTAAACTTAGTTCATCTCGTTTCGTCAAACATGTAAGTCTGAGGGTGTAAATCTCTTTTTTATTATTGTTATTTACCTTTTTGTATCATTAATGTAAGATTTATGTCGAAAACACCTCTTAAAAACGATTTATAAAACCTCGTTTAAAACACTTTTTTCGGATTACCAGAAGACAAACCGTCGAGAAAGGACGCAACAACTGCTGCGCCTCTTCGAAGGAGCGCAGTGTCTGCTGCGCCTCTTCGTGAGGCTGCCGCAGTTCCTTCTTCCTTTTTCCTCTGTAATTCATTTTTTTTATTTGTTTTCGTTTGTTTTCTTTAATTCTTTGGTACAATAACATAATCATCTCACATGTATATTATTTATCATTCATTAGTATATAATTCGTCATTAAATCCGACTTAAATCCCAAGTAATCTCATATTTGCGGGTTTTCGTCATTAAAATCAATCCGGGTTGTAGAAATTCAATTCTTTCATATTAAGTTTCTGGAATTCGATCTTTGATATATTTTCATCTATCTATTGTCATATTCATCGCATATTCGTCGTTAATTTGTCCTTAATTCGTCATGTGTAACCTATTTAGTTCACCTATGTCACTAATCGATCTTTCATCCATGTAAATAATTCATTTTAATTCCGTCTCATCCATGTTTTATTGCTTTTATGACCCATTCGCTTGTAATTAATCCATTAAATCACTTCCATCCGAGTCGAATATCATAGTTAATCCTTAAAATCACCAATTAATGTTAACGATTTGCAGTTCCAGCTTCACAGCCAGAACTCACCCTTGAAACAGACGCATCAACTACTGCGCCTCTTCCAAAGGGCGCAGTCCTGCTGCGCCTGTTCCAGGTTGATTTCTGCCTCTGAACTTCCGTTCTGCCTTGACCTAGTTTAATTAGCTTACGTATAATTAAATATTAACCGTATTATCACCCTACTGTTTTGTTCGTTAATTCCTTTATTCTTTCTTTTTCCCAAATTATCCGTTTTGAAGGTATTTTCGACATAAATCGCTAAACCCATTGTAATTATTGTAATTTTTATTATTGTAATTTTCCTTTATTGTATTTGTCGTTGTATCTTGTATCATTTGTATGCCTTCATATGTAATTGAATCTAAATCCCAACTTTGACTAAATTGTTTGCTAATTAATTGTTCACCGACTAAGTATTAATTCTCACATGCTAGGATTAAAACTTGGATGTTGCATTGCATGCATATAATCGACAATATATCAAGTATAGATAATTTCCCTAATCATTAGTAGAGGCCGCTATCGAGGCGGGCGGGATTATGTGTTCGATCAAAAGAGCTTCCTAATACGTACCCTCACCCCTTACTCCAGATCTCTGTGAACATCTGTGTTCATTGGCATCCACGAGAGTCATTCTAGACATAGAATGCTAAGGATAACGAGTTCTTGGTGTTCATGTCACTACTTTGTGTCTTGACATGACACGAGGTATTCGAACGGTTCGAATTTCCCATAATAATTGGTGGCGACTCCACAAATGCAAACGCTTGTTTCCCAAGCGCCCCCGTGGCCCCATGTCCACACAATTTCGTGATCAATGGGTAACAAGTTACCCTGTGATCTTCAAGACATGCAAAATATCAAACAACTCGAAAACAATTAGAACTAACCTTGAGGAGTTTTACTTCCCCAAGGCAAAGAAAGACACAACTAATAACAATCAAAGAAAATCAAATCAAGTTAACACCGTCCCCGGCAACGGCGTCATTTTTGGTCGGTCCGCTTTGAGCTTAGATTTCGGTTACTTGTCGTTAGGAGCACCTAGACCAAAACAATATTTATAACTTCACAAACAACTCTACTACTAGTAAAGAGGCAAGGAAAGGTCGGATCCCAAGGGACGGGTATTGATGTAGGATTTTCGATTACAAGTACTGTTGTCTAGGGGTGTCACAATTTGGGTTGAGATAAGAAGATCAGTAAACTAAAAAACAATAAAAGTAAACAAGCAAGATGACTAAAATGAGATGTAAAAAGTTGATTAAAAGCACTAGGGTGTCATGGGTTCATAGGGGATTCATGGGAATTGATCATACAAACATATTCTCAAATTATTATAAGCAAGCAATTATTGTTGTGACAGGATCGAGTTGGTTTATATCTTACAATCCTAGGAAGGTTTGGGTCCCGGAGGCGAATCGATCAGATTGTACAACACCTACAAGTCGACTTAATCCTCCCTACTCAACTATATGCATGGTCTAATGAGACTCGAGTTGGTTTATGTCTTACAAGTTTCATTGAAAAGGTAAGTGATGGGTAAAAAATGCAAGGATTCACAGGCTCGCATTTCATCAAACATAACATGTGCATAAGTTTAGATCACAACAAGCAAGCAAATAAATTATGAAAACATATTAAATTAAGCATGAATCATCCCCCATGTTGCTTTCCCCTAATTCCCCATTAACCTTAGTTAAGGAAAACACTCACTCATTATCAAGTTTAACATGTTAACAAGGTTGTCAATCATATTAACAAAGCAAAACATGATGAATAAATGAAGATGATTAACAATAATTAAAAAGGGATTAAGAGAACTATACCTAATGATGATTCAAAAATAATAATGCAAAGAATAATAGAAGTACTTGATGATTGATGGAAGGTTGTCAATCTCCCAATAAACCCAAATAATCTTCAATTACCCAAAATAAAAGATGAACAATAGAGAAATTAAGGAAATGAGATTTGTATTAAGACTTGATTAGAAGTTGATTACAAGATTAAAGAGAGATTAGAATAATATAAACTACACTAAACATTGATAAGAAGAACATGATAATCTAATTAGACTAATGGGGTATTTATAGTGGGGATTAGGTGCATAAATTAGGGTTACTAAGGGCTTAAATGACGATTAAATCCTTGAGGAATCGCTACTCTCAAGAAAAGATGTGGGTCTCCTTTTAGCTAGTCTTTCAAAAATATGCGCATCTCGAATGGAGAAGGAAGAGGACGTGTTGCTCTGGAGGACAAACCGAGCGTCCAGAAGGTCGGGATGAGCAGATTGTATAGAGCTTGGACGAGCGGCCTGGCGGTTTGGACGAGCGTCCTGTGGAGCTTCTGGACGAGCGTCCCGAGGGATGAGACGCTCGGATCTTAGTCCAGTCTTGCCTTTTCTTCTTTTCTTCTTCCAACAATCCTCCGGGATTTTGTTGCGGATGCAAGGATCTTCTTCATCATTGCCCATCTACTACCTTATGTACAAATGCCTTCTAGTCTTGTCTTCTCTTTGATGCTTGGTCATTAGATTCGATCAATTTAGCTCTATTTTGCCATGAAAATGCAAGATTTGCACTCCATTCCTACTAAGGAAACAAAACCTCAAAGAATATGCAAAACAAAGGACTAAAGATAGTAAATGACCCAAATATGCACTAAAAAGCATAGGAACGAGGCTAATTCAGGGACTAAATATGCTCAAATATTGATCACATCAATAATACGTAATATTACTAATGGAAATTGAAGCATTATTACTCAACTAATTCAAGACATCTTTAAAAACCAAATTCTCAAATTTTGAGACCATGCTTAACCTCGTAAAATAACATTTGAATCTTTGTTACAATATTAGATAAGAGTGAAGTATGAAATCAAGATTAGGTCATTTTCGATACAACTAACATACATGTCAAAATTTGAGGGGCTATTTCTAAGGAAAAACTCCTAGGTTCATGCAACACAAGAAATAGTTAGATAGTGTTATGAGTGCAAAAATCATAATCATTCATTTTAAGATGAAATTGGGCTATTCGGGCCTCTTGGTCAACTAAACTATGTTTTAAGTACTAGAATAAATCGAAACTCAAACATGAACATCCAATGCTTCAAAAATTTTGTGATAAAATTTTTAAATTAAAATTTCAAATTCATGATAAGAGTTAGCAACAACAACCAAGCTTTAGTCTTTGTTAAACAATTAACCATGCAACATACACAAAATCAAATCATTGACTCAAAACACACATTTTCGAGTTCATAAAAGAAAAAAATTGAGCAAAATTCCACATAAACATTTCAAGCTTGACATCGTAAATGTTGTAAAAAGGCGACTAACATTATGAATCAAACCAACACACCATTAGTTGACAAAATTTGAAAGAATTAGTGTAGGGTTAAATAAAATCCAAACCGGAAAAGAATAAGAGAAAAGAAGACACCACTTATATGATGAAATTAGCCAAGTTAAGGAATACATGAAGTAGAAAACTCGAATCCAAACAATAAACATTAACAAGGGAATTTAGGTGTAGTTTTAAATGACGAAAGAATAAATGGGTAAAATAAAATAAGGTAATAGCACAATTTTTTTGCGAGACTTACAGCCCAGAAACTGGCACTCGGTCGAGTGCCCACTCCACTCGGTCGAGTGACTCACTTCCAGAACGTGAAAAGTTTCTGGAAATTGGCTCACTCGGTCGAGTGGTGGGGTTCACTCGGTCGAGTGGCTAGTACTCGGTCGAGTACTAGCTCGCACTCGGCTGGGTGCCCCTTTATGGTTTGTAATTTCCAACTAAGAATTACTTCTTA
Organism: Silene latifolia; assembly: GCF_048544455.1. Lineage (NCBI taxonomy): Eukaryota > Viridiplantae > Streptophyta > Magnoliopsida > Caryophyllales > Caryophyllaceae > Silene > Silene latifolia. The sequence goes on from NC_133526.1 coordinate 87,601,552, forward strand.
TATTAGTGACTACTTTACTAATGACTATTACTAATAACACTCGAACTATGGCATTGGTGACATTCCATTATATGTACGATATTAACATGCCAAAGGACGAGGCTAGGGCCCCTCACACACTAACTCGAATTAACCATTTTCAAAACATGTCATACACATTACTTTTTTTCATCCAATTTTCACATATCAAATTGTACTAAAGGAATAACTACATCATGCAAGAATCCTATCAATTTGTATAAAATGCATGTACTCACACCACATTTCACAAAGATTTCACACACCGACAAATAACAACCATTCCTGAAACATGTCATGCTCATCAATTATTTCCCTCAACTTCCACACATCACTATACACCAAATGAACAAATATATCATGCAAGAAATTTAGCAAAATTATAACACACATGTAATCATGCAACATTTTACTTCGCATTTCCCGACTCATAACCACCCACATAGTGACCAACCGAAACAATAGGATCTAGTTTTGAAATGAGGGATCCTTCTCACCCAAAACAAACCTCCTATTGTACTCATGTCGGGTTCATTTTATTAGACACACCTATGTTCATTTTGGTTCATTGATTTAGGTTCCAAAATCGTCGCTCTGATACCACTTTGTAACACCCTAACTATCCGACTAAGATAATTGAAGCGTTACCATCTCGGTTTCCCGAGGCAGTGTTTCAAATCTTCGATAAAAGAATATTTTATAAACAACATAGTGTTTAGTGAATTAAACAAACGTAAACAAATGAATAAATAAAATACAACTCGTGACATCTATACTCTTTTAGCCAACTAGACTCGTCTCGTGATATCATCAAGCTCGTCTCGTCTCCCGCGTACCATCCAAACAAACTGAACATAACCTGCTCCCCATATGACCAGAGGATATCATATGGATCGACACAGACCACCCCAAAAGAGACAGGTTACAAATACACGGACACAACAAACGTCAGTTTCAATAAACAATAATGTGCGACACGACTCAAGTGTGTGAATATGCAACATGACTACTAATATGAATAAACCCCTATCAACAACCACCACCCCGGTATAGGGACACGCTCAGACATACCGATAACCACACTGGTACCGGGACACGCCCAGACATACCGATAATCACAAACAGGTACCGAGACACGCCTAGATGTACCGGGTCCGGAAGCCTACCGGATCCCCTGGCAGACGTCGCGTCTCAACCACACGCGTCCCTCCAAACTCAAGCCATTAATGTGCACATCCCTCTTGGAGTGGGAAGTTCCAAGAGGCGACTCAAGCGTAAGACGATCTCCCAACCATCTTACGTCTCCAAACAACAACAACAACATCAACAAATCCTCCAACATATATGATAATAGCCAATACATAAACCACACTCAACATATCATAATCATCCTCTTAATCATGTGATTATCACTAAACATGTTATAATGCAAATGCCCTAATTGTGTATGACTAAGTACAATATCAACATAAACAACATCACATTATTGAAATCGAGTAGGATTGACCTACCTTTTAGCATTCTTCACAAGGAAATCCGAAACCACCAAGCATCCATATCATAAAACCGTCTCATCCTAGATAATTCCATAACAACTATCACAAAATATCCTAAAACAACTAATACTACTAATTAACCCTTCATTATTAACCATTAATTACTCTTATTACTAATTAAAACACTAATTAACAACACCCATTAAAAACCCCCAAATTCGAGGGTTTAGTCTTAAAACGAATTATCCAAATTAATGGGAAAAAGGTAGTATAAGACTCACCAAGTGACAAGGAATAAGAATATGTGAATGAATCTTCCAAAATCTTCACCCTTAGTTGTAGATCTAGGATTTAGAGAAGGAGGGATTGTAGAGAGAGGTGGGAGGGGTTTAGAGAGGAGTTAGGGTTTAGAAATGGGAAAAATCGAAAAATAGGGTATATATATATATATATATATATATATATATATATATATATATATATATATATATATATATAGGTATATATATATCAAAGCCCATCAAAGCAAGCCCACGCGAAACTCAGCGGTTCCCGTGACACTCGGTCGAGTGATATGTTCACTCGGTCGAGTGACACCGCACTCGGTTGAGTGAACTACTCACTCGGCCGAGTGACAGCCAGCAGAACAAATCTCAACACTACACAAGTCTACTCGGTCGAGTAGACCAACACGATCGGTCGAGTGACTTCCACTCGGCTGAGTGTCGCACCGAGTAACTATAGAAATTCGGGTTATTACAGTTGTTATTGTATTGTTCTAATTGCAAATAATTCGTTATTATTGCAGAATAGGTACTTCCTTTGTCCTTGATGTTGTAGGTACCAAGGTGAAGACGGAAGTCGGAAAGTAAGCGGGTTAAATAAGTAAGACGGGGCAAAGACAAGTCAAGTGAATAGAGTTGAGACGAGTCCAAGAGGTAAGTCAAATGGAGTGAAAATTACATATAAAAGCCCAAAGTCAACTCCTAGCACCCGCTACTTTTGTTATAAGACATGTTGTTATTCACCCATGTACTCACCTCCGTTCACCATCACAAAATTTAGTGTACCATCATTCACTCACCAACACAGCAACATAGACACCAACCTGGACAGAACCCGTCGCCAATTCGCTCCACATGCAAACTCCATGTGCATCTTGTGACGTCGTCGGAGCCACTCTTACTCACTTGCTCCAGCAACAATGCCGACACAAACCTAGTGGTGCGACCAACACCATCTTCATCTTTAACTGTGAACTCGGAATCGGAACCGAGTCAACCTTGCACCATCGTAATCACCTACACGAGCCCCTCATTCGAACCACCTACTCCTTCTTCTCCTTCGATGCACCACCTTAAAATTCGCACAACTCTACCTCCGTCGTGCCTTGACACCACTCTGCATCTTCTTTTGTCCACCAATTCAGGCCACTCAGGTGCCGCTCACGAGCCGCCATAGCTTGAGCCATCATCAAAGCATCATCAATTTTGAACTCGGAATCGAAAGCCGAGTGTAATACCCTTACTTTTAGAATAAATTATTATTATGAATATTATTAATAGAGTTACTGGGTGAAAAGGCGTACGGTAAAATAATATTTTATAACTTAATTATTGTTACAAATAAATGAGAAAACGTTAATAATATCGGTAAAGGTGAAGTATTATAGTAAAGTATATTACGTTATAAATTATATTATTATAATAATATACGTACTTATTAAATGGAATAATAATAATCATATTGATAGTAATAATAAACAAAAAAAATAAAGAATAAAAAAAGGGGTCGGGTGTGTTGGTTTAGGGAGGCCATTAGCATAGTCTATAAATACCCCCATATACCAACCAATACCCTTTGTTTTTACCAATCACAAAACTAAAACAAATATAGAAAAGAGGCAAAGAGAGAGAGGGGATACAGAGAGAACGAGAACAAACAGAAGATCGTAAGTCACCACCAGTGTAGACACTATCTCAGAATCTTCCGTTGCCTATTCTATTCCTTCTTTGACAGACCAAGGTACAACCTGATACCCGTCGTTGTGAGTACCAAAGATAAAATTTGTAATTCCTATTAAGACTAACCTAGGCTAGTGGTAACAGGGTCGAACCACAAGGAGGCAGATGTAAATTCTAGTTGATTTATATTCAGTCTAAAGTAACAATTGTGGGGGTTTGAGTTGAGATGGTCTAAAGCTAAGAACAAATAAAGATAAAAAAACTAAAAAGACGGTCTAACAGATAAAGAAGGGGTACTAGGATGATCGGTTCATTATAGTTTTGGCGGCAGCAAACTAAGTCGGTCTGAGTCAACACAGGTGAGGCGGGAAATAAAGAGGTCCTCTCGGTCCACTCTTAACAAATAGCATCTTTCGATCTCGCTATAGGTCCCTAATATCACTAATACTAACTTTCGTTCTGAAAAGTGACTAACGGTCTAAACTATACCTATCTTTCGATCTTAACACAGTTTAGTCGATTCAATTGATGGTCTAACAACTTACCTATCTTTCGATCTATTGGGTCGATCAAAAAGGGGTATTAATCGGTCGCATGCATTCGATTCGTCAAATACAACAATTAAAATCAATTAAAACGAAAGGTAACCTCACGAGGTCGATCGATCGACCGGGTAAGGTGGTCGATCGACCGACACGCGGTCGATCCGTGTGTAATCTATTGCCGCCTATGCCATAAATCGCCTACATCCTAGCACTATAGAATTAGCTACTCATGCTAAGGGTAGAAACAACAACATAAACGATAAAGCTAACTACTGAATTCATGCTTAAAACAGTAAAATAAACAATTAACATAAACAATGATGACGGTTGCGGGAATCTACTTAGCAATTCTAAACTATTGATAAAATAAAGATGAACTATAATTAGGGCAGAAGAATACCGAATTGCAGAGGAAAGATTAGTTATTAAGAACCGAAAATCCAATGCTCAACAATCCCAAACCCTAACTATCGAGAACCGTATGCGAAAACTTAATGTAAATTCCTGAATAAAACATTGAATGAAAACTGAATAATAACTTGATGATGATTGAATGTTTCTAGGTTATGTTATATAGCAACTAACGTAACTTTATTTCCTAAACCTAGCATAACTTTGGGCTTCAAGATTCACGGTCTTTTAATTCTCGTCTGGAATAGCAGCCTGGTCGATCGACTAAGGTAGGTGGTCGATCGACCACTCAAGAATGAACAAAGTGGCTTCGAACCCGAACATTGGTCGATCGGCCGAGGGTGATGGTCGATCGACTACTTGAGCTTCTACTTGACTTCTTAAAACTCGTGGACTTGTCTTTTGGGCCTTGGATTGCGCACCAAGCTCGTTCCTTAAGTGATTCCTTTACGTCATTTGCAATGCAGATTACTCGGGGACGGATTTGGCTTGATTTCCCGTTGAATTCTTCACATTTCTGCAATAATGTACAAAATACGGAAGTAGACGGAAATAGGGAGAAATGTAGCATAAACTACAAGAATGAGCTCTGAAATGCGTGTAAAATGGGATGTAAAACATCAAAATGACACGCATCAAACTTCCCCAAACCAAACCCTTGCTTGTCCCCAAGCAAGAACTAGACTCGATCCTAAAACATAATGGAACGAGTTCAATCTCAGAGCGAATTGTCAACTGTAAAGCCTAAACAAATTTAATGCATAACCAACAATCAATTAGTAATGCGAATCATGCAAACAAATTATAAAGTCGCTAAAGACTGCTGAACCGTCAATTGTAGAGACTTATCAAATTGGACTCTCACGGGTCGCTCAAATCACTCAATAAGTACAGGTGAATATATGTAAGATAGAAAGAATTAATTTTGTAGTGACTCTCACCCAACTACGACCTATGAAGATATGCCAGCAATAGAATATGAAAATGATCTCTATGACCGTACATATGCATTCCAACCAAACAGATGACCAATGACACATGCCGAGGTAAATATGGGATATGTGAGGTATGGGTAAGAAGAGGCAAAACATTTTGTGGAAAAGTGGAGGTACAGGTGATCAAGCTAGTACCAAAACGGAACCAAATGGCAACATCCAACTTCTTGCTCATAATCAAACGAAACGGTGCTATAGCAAGCACAAAACTCACAATCTCCAAACTAACAAATCAATAAACTCCCCATAGGATATAAATGAAACATGGGAGCAAAAATCGCCAAAAGATAAGGATTAAATTATGCGAATTGACTTCTTCCTCGAATCCCACTCGATCGACCAAAAGGGGCAGTCGATCGACTGCTATGAACAGTGCAGAACCTCTTTTTCTTTCTTTTTCGAATCATTTTTTTTCATTTCTTTCTTTTTTTTTCTTTTTTTTCTTTTTTTCCTTTTTTTTCGTTTTCCAATCATCATCTCAACAGAGCAAATGCCACCAAAAACGAGTAACAATCCCAAGAACACAGACTACTAGCTTGACAAAGGTAGGCTAAATGTAGGATGTAGTAAACGGGACAAAAAAGCTATTTTTGGCAGTGTGGAGCTTATGGGCAAAATGAATAAAGGAACCCTCTTCCACATGTGTCAACTAACCACAAACCGAATGCATACAGGTATTAAGTAGATCAAATTCATATTTATGCAAATTAAGGAAACATGTCTCATAAGGAGTACTACTCACATTCCTAAATAAACCGGTCATAGATGTCACCAGTTATAGGCTCTAAATCTCAGAATGTATGATGTAGTTTGCCAATTTTCTAAGTCAAATCTCAAGTTCAGCAAGAATGTAACGAAAACTCGTAGATATGCATTTACGATTCTACTAATAACATGTTAATCTAGCAAGGCTCAGGCAAAACAGGTGCAAATGCAAAATCATCATAGAAATACTACCGTTCCGACTCGACCTAAATGCTAAAATAAACGTGCATTTTATGGGAATTTTTTGAAATTTTTCAATTTTTTTTTTTTTTTTTTTTTTTTTTTTTTTTTTTGGATTTTTGTATACATATGAAATGAAATGAACAATGCAAAACAGAATGTAAACGTGAATGCAAGCAAATGATATGCGACGCAAAACCCTTCCCCAAACCAAATCGCACAATGTCCCCATTGTGCAAAATCATGTAATGAAGAAAAGAGAAATGGGAATTTGCGAGAAAAAAAATAAGCAAGACACAAAGGAAAGATATGGAACTCACAAGACTTTAAGCGCAGCAAAAGGAAACCTCCCCAAACTAGCGTGAGCTAGGAGGTTTTAGTAGCTAGCAGTGCTACTAACAATAGTGCCTGAAAGACAGAAAATACCACGCATAAGACTGAGAAAATAATTTTTGAGGCGGTAAAATTGTGCATAAATGAGAGAACAGAAGAAATAAGTAATATAACGGAATGTAAAGCGGAGTAGAAAACTCCCTTAGGTCCCTATATCGACCAAACACAGCAGGGGAGAGGTCGTGAACAAATACAGCAACAGCAGTGGTCGATCGACCAAGAAGATCAGTCGATCGACCAAGTGGGTGTGAACAGTAGCTCCTGTAAACCTGCAAATCAGTCGATCGACCATATAGGTCAGTCGATCGACTGAAAACACTGCTGCAACTTCTTATTTCTTCGTATTAGCTCAATAACTCGAGCTACCGAGGTCTAGACACCTGCAAATGCACAATAATACGCGCCCAAAATTGCGCAAAAACACAAAACAAAGCCTAAAGTGCATAAAAATCCTAAACAAAACAAAATAAATGCGAAGTTTTCGTGCACACAAAAGCAATAAAAAACAAAATAGTTCGAAAGCAATAAAATGTTTGTAAAGCTTTTGATCAACTAGTAGTTGATCAAGAAAGGCCAAGGTATGGCCCACTTCGTCGGCTTCTGGCTACTAGAGGTAGCCTCAATGGTGCTCAGTTTATCAGCTGCACCCTTCTTAGCTTCAACAGTCGGAGAGCTCAATGGATCAACCTCGTCATCTCCCCAATCAAGGGTCTCTTTGGGTTCGTCGGACTCCAAATCAGACCATCTCACCTTGGCTGGCTCATCTTCCACTTCCTCATCAGTCGCATAGCTAAGGCATCCAAGACCTCCTCTTGAAATAGTTTGCTCTGTCGCGGCGGGAGTAACCTGCATCTTTTCCTTCCCTAAACCAGCTCCTGCAATGTCTGAAACAACAGATTTTTTCTCCTTTTTGCTCCCAGTCTGGGGCGGAGGTGTTAATACAGGAGTAGTAACAGAGATAGGTAATTCAGGGAGCACAAAGTACGATTTCTTTTCAGAGACCGTATTACAAGTAACAGGCCACATGGGATCCTTTTTCTTAGCCGGCTGGGCAAAGACAATAGAGTGCTTTCCCACTTTGAAAGTCAAGGTTCCTAGACCGACATCGATGACTGCACCAGCAGTGTACAGAAATGGCATACCCAAAATAATGGGAATGTGAGCATCCTCAGGCATGTCAAGTACAACGAAGTCAACGGGGAAGAAAAACTTCCCTATTTGGACGGGTATGTCCTCTAAGACCCCTATTGGCTGGACCGAAGATCGGTCAGCCATCTGTACTATCATATCGGCATGACACTTATACTAGCTCCTAAGTCACATAAAGCCTTCTCAATTGAGAAGGTACCTATTTTGCAAGGAACAGAAAAGCTACCCGGATCCTCTAACTTATGGGGTGCAGTGTCAGACAAGTAGGAGCAAGACTCTTTAGTTAACGCAACAGTGTGAACATGTTCAAGCGATTTTTTCTTTGACAATAACTGTTTCATAAATTTAGTGTATGCTGGCACTTGGTTAACTAACTCAAGGAAGGGTACCTGAACATTCAAGCTACGAATAACTTTCTCAAACTTACTGAAAGATACCTGTTCCTTCGTTGGCACGAGTCTCTCCGGATATGGGGCTGTAAGGAGTACCTTAGCCCTCTCCTCTAAATCGCGCGTGCCGGTATCCTTGGACTTTGGCTGGAAGTCCACAACTTTTTCCTTGTTGAAGCTTGACCCTCCCTCAGACCGTCTCAAATGAGAACCATTAACCGTCATTGGGTCGAACTTCGGAGCGGGATCGACCCATCAAGACTCGGGTCGGCACTCAATATTTTCGGATCGTGGTATCCCGAAACAAGTGGTCTCATGATTATTTGCCATCAAAGGACGAAATTCCTCAAGATCGCAGCGATCTCGGTCGATCGACCATCGTCCTCGGTCGATCGACCGAGATGTACGATTCCGAAGCTCCTCAGTAACCCGTGCTTCGATCGATCGACTAGGTATATCGATCGATCGATCGATATACCCCCTAGACAAATGTTTCTTTGATTTATTCGTTGAAGCTTTCTTTTGACTTGTTTCCGGCTCATCTTTTTCAACAAATATCTCGACCATGGCAGGACCATCAAGGGTGGACCCGCTCTTCAAAGTGATGGCATTTAGGGTCTCCTTTTGTTCAGGTTGAGTCGGTAAGTGTCCGGGAGCTCGAGTGTTACTTTTGCTAGCCAATTGAGCAATTTGGCTCTCTAGTAGCTTCATCCCGGCCTCTCTTGCTTGGGACTCCTTTAGCAACAGGTTCTTAAGCTCGGAAAATTCAGAATTCTGCGATTGTTGCTGCTGCGGCATAAGGAGGTTTCGATATTGTTGTTGCTTTTGATGAGGGGGCACATAGGGTTGCTGCTGCGGCGGAGCTTGAGTTGGATTCAGGACATTTTGGCTCCTCCAACTCAAGTTTGGGTGGGTTGGCTCGTAGTAGGTGTTGGTCTGCCTATAGTGTTGAAAGGCACAAAGATTCAAAGGGACTAGGGCGGTTCTTCGAAACGTGCCCCTCAGCTCCACACCTTTCACAGACGAAGGGACCGTCTGACACAGCATTGACTTGGTACATCCCACCTTTAGAGGCTCCTCCTAGCTCATACTTGTCAAATCTCGCAGTAAGAGCCTCAAGCGCAGCGATAGAGGAAGATTCAGCAGCTCTCCTCTGGTTCCCTCTAGAATTCCCATACTCGGCCTTGTGGGTAGCTAGATCGTCAATGATCTTCCACCCCTTGGTTGCTCCCAAATTTTCAGCGAATCGTCCATTGGCTGCAGCATCCAAAATGGCCCTCTGATCGTCATACAACCCATTGTAGAAATGATTGCACAAGCTCCACTTTTCGAACCCATGGTGCGGTATGGTTCGCACCAGCTTCTTAAAACGGACCCATGCTTCGTGGAAATTCTCATCCGGCCCTTGTTTAAAGCCCGTGATTTGGGCTCTGATAGCAATCGTCCTTGAAGCAGAAAAGTACTTCTTGTAGAATGCCAATGCCAAGGTATTCCAATCGGTGATCCCCTGAACGGTCCGGTCCAAATCTCTATACCACTCCCTTGCAGCATCACGAAGGGAGAAGATGAACATGGTCTCCTTGATCTGGTCTTGGGTCACGCCAGCTGGTGGGGGTATGGAACAGCATTAATCAATAAAGGTCTCCATATGCTTAGCTGCATCTTCATTTGCAGCTCCCCCGAACTGGTTCTTCTCAACCATGCTAATGTATGAAGGCTTTGGTTCGAACTTCCTGGCATCTCCTGGTAATTCGAACCCCTTATATAAGTTTTCAGCTGTCGGCTCAGAATGACTAGCTATACTTGCTTCCTCGGCCATGACTGGAATTTCCGGAGAAGTAACTGTCTCGGCTGAAGAAGTGGAAATGGGTGAAGACTGTGGGTCTTCTTCGAACAGATCGTTCTCGTAATAGCTTGACAGAGTACTCAGCTCTTCCTCTGTCGGTAGTACCCTTTGTGTTCGTCTCAACTCGCGCAAAGATTTCTCTAACTCAGGGTCAAATGGCACTAGTTCACCACCCTGTGACCTGCGCATAAGAGGAAACTACAAAAAAGAATATGAGAAAAGTTTAAGGAACAGAAGTCCCTTAAACTAAGAAAGACTAAAAATAAAACAACTAAAATTAGGACTATTGCCTCCCCGGCAACGGCGCCAAAATTTGATACCCGTCGTTGTGAGTACCAAAGATAAAATTTGTAATTCCTATTAAGACTAACCTAGGCTAGTGGTAACAGGGTCGAACCACAAGGAGGCAAATGTAAATTCTAGTTGATTTATATTCAGTCTAAAGTAACAATTGTGGGGGTTTGAGTTGAGATGGTCTAAAGCTAAGAACAAATAAAGATAAAAAAACTAAAAAGACGGTCTAACAGATAAAGAAGGGGTACTAGGATGATCGGTTCATTATAGTTTTGGCGGCAGCAAACTAAGTCGGTCTGAGTCAACACAGGTGAGGCGGGAAATAAAGAGGTCCTCTCGGTCCACTCTTAACAAATAGCATCTTTCGATCTCGCTATAGGTCCCTAATATCACTAATACTAACTTTCGTTCTGAAAAGTGACTAACGGTCTAAACTATACCTATCTTTCGATCTTAACACAGTTTAGTCGATTCAATTGATGGTCTAACAACTTACCCTATCTTTCGATCTATTGGGTCAGTCAAAAAGGGGTACTTAACTGGTCGCATGCATTCGATTCGTCAAATACAACAATTAAAATCAATTAAAACGAAAGGTAACCTCACGAGGTCAGTCGATCGACCGGGTAAGGTGGTCGATCGACCGACACGCGGGTCAGTCCGTGTGTAATCTATTGCCGCCTATGCCATAAATCGCCTACATCCTAGCACTATAGAATTAGCTACTCATGCTAAGGGTAGAAACAACAACATAAACGATAAAGCTAACTACTGAATTCATGCTTAAAACAGTAAAATAAACAATTAACATAAACAATGATGACGGTTGCGGGAATCTACTTAGCAATTCTAAACTATTGATAAAATAAAGATGAACTATAATTAGGGCAGAAGAATACCGAATTGCAGAGGAAAGATTAGTTATTAAGAACCGAAAATCCAATGCTCAACAATCCCAAACCCTAACTATCGAGAACCGTATGCGAAAACTTAATGTAAATTCCTGAATAAAACTTTGAATGAAAACTGAATAATAACTTGATGATGATTGAATGTTTCTAGGTTACGTTATATAGCAACTAACGTAACTTTATTTCCTAAACCTAGCATAACTTTGGGCTTCAAGATTCACGGTCTTTTAATTCTCGTGCGGAATAGCGGCCTGGTCGATCGACTAAGGTAGGTGGTCGATCGACCACTCAAAGAATGAACAAAGTGGATTCGAACCCGAACATTGGTCGATCGACTGAGGGTGATGGTCGATCGACTACTTGAGCTGCTACTTGACTTCTTAAAACTCGTGGACTTGTCTTTTGGGCCTTGGATTGCGCACCAAGCTCGTTCCTTAAGTGATTCCTTTACGTCATTTGCAATGCAGATTACTCGGGGACGGATTTGGCTTGATTTCCCGTTGAATTCTTCACATTTCTGCAATAATGTACAAAATACGGAAGTAGACGGAAATAGGGAGAAATGTAGCATAAACTACAAGAATGAGCTCTGAAATGCGTGTAAAATGGGATGTAAAACATCATATGACACGCATCACAACCTTTGTCAAACGAAACGTCTTATATGTAATAATCAAACAGTTATTTTTATGTCGGGATCGATATTTATGTTGTGTTTAACCTTATGAATAATTTAAGATAATTATAGGGTCGTCATAGGTCTCAAATAATGATGCGTTTAAGAGTCTTTTGCATCATATCTGAGGGCAGTTTATTCCTCTGTTTTATCATCGTAACGGTGGAAATTTGCGGTGGCTTTACTAGTGTTATTGGGCAAGTCAGATTCCGAGTTTTGGACCATTTTCTAGTATGGTTGTAAGGGTACATTGGAGCAAACTAGAGGCTTTATAGAATATTGTGTGATTGAGTTTGAGGGCTGGACAGTAGCGCTATCATGCTCTGTTTATACATTATTTCGGGCTAAATTTCTGGACTGTTTGCACGTCCAATAGAGCAAGGCGGTTTCTGAGTGTTCGTACATGTTCCTTTATAGTTATGAGGTGTAAGTTGGTAGTCTTTGCAGGTTGTTTCAACACCGTTGCGGAGGGGGGATGAGGCTTTTGTTTTGGGTTGTTCTTATGCTTGGTTGGAGCATTAGTTGTGAGTAGCTACGTCGTAGGTGAGTGCTTGCTGTGGTGTAGGTCATGGTGGTGCGGTGTTGTGTTTGGTGGATGCGATGGGTAGTCGGGTTCACGATGTTTAGGAGATTAGTCGGAGTTGGCTTTGCTAGGTTGCGTGTGTGCGAGATATGTGTGGAGCTTTAAGGCTTTTATGAATGACGAGAGCATGCGTGTGTGTTATGGGTTGTAAAGTTGTAACAATTGAATAATAAATATTGTGCACTAGGGGTGGTCATCAGTGCGGGTCGGCCGGATTAGGGTTTGGGAGACCCGGGTCAGGGGTCGGGACGAGCCGGGTTGAGGCAGGTCGGGCGGGGCCGGGTCAAAAGTGACCCGTGAGACGGGTCAAGGGCGGGTTGAGGTGGGTCTATGGGCGGGTCCGGGTTTGGACGGGCCGTGTTTGACATTTGGGGACCCGGGTTCATCTATGGGTCACAAACGGGCCGGGTCCGGATTAGCAAGGCCGACCCGCACTAATGACCAGCCCTATTGTGCACATGGTTATTAAAATAATAACTAATTAGTTAGTTGTATAGAGTAGGTTGTGTTTTATTAGTTAAATTAGTCGAGGAATGTTGTATAGGCTTGTGAAGGTCGTATTCGGGTCTTTTACTTTAACCAAGTTATATTTTCATTATATTATATGTTATTAATTATATTAGCTGTAAATGGAATGGTTTGTAATTGTATGTGGTATATATATATATTAATGTAAGTCCGTATATGGTTAAGGACCGTTATTACTTGTACTCTGCTAATTAGAGTTATGACTGTCTGAGGTAGGAATCCCCTACTCAATCTTGCGTTTAATTAATAATTGTGTTATCGGAATTTCGGAATTTAGCATGGTTATTATTGTATTGATATTGTTATTGACGTGGGAATGAGATAAGCAAAATTCGCCTTTGGGCTCCGTGAATAAAATAAGAACAATAGCCATTAAGTTGGTATGTGTATGCCATTAAATTGGTCCGGGATTGCCATTAAGTTGGCCAGTGATTGCCGTTAATCGTCCGTGAGGTAACGTCGTTAACTAACGGTCTGTGATTCTAATGCTTCTTGACGGTTTAAGTTTATTGAATGTGTTTTCTTACTGTTTTGTTTATCCCTACTCAACCATTGGTTGACAGTGTTTTTTGTGTCTTGTCATAAAATAAAATGATGCCTGCTTTAATTGATGGCGTCCTGTAATGAACAAATTAATATTTTCTGTTAATTGGGGAGCAGATTAAATAGCAGGTTAGATTTGAGAAGCTGTCTTGGATGCTCGGGAAGGGATTGACGAGAGACACACTGCCTTTGAAGTCTAGATTGCCACATTTACATATTGTCTAATCACTAGTTTTTAATTCCACTGTTTTGTAATAAAGTTATTTAATCAATTTTCTTTTATCTTGGAATTGTAATGAAACCGTTATCGTATTATTATTTATTTAAATTTATTTATTTAAATCACCTTTGTATCTGTATGTCTTCTATACTTACGACCTCAGGCAACTGAGATGGTAACACTCCTATTTACTTGGAAGGCCTAGCTAAAGACTCTTGAATAAATGGGGGTGTTACACCGAGTAGATTCACAACCAACAGTAGCCACAACGAAGTCAGCCTGAGCACCACCAGGTGCAGCCGCACATTCGTTCACCATAGCATCGACCACCATAGGTCGTGTGTTACTCCCTGAGTTCGCAATTCAACAACCCAGCACCAAACTTTCAGTCGTACCACCGGTTGCCGCCTCTCCAACCCGGCTAAGACAACATAAACAATTTTCGCTTTTTCTGATGTGCTCGATGCCGGCTTAAACACCGACAGACGGCTACCCGGCTAGCGACAAACCTCTTTCCTCCTTCTCCATGAACACAACCTCCCAACCGGCTGCCCTTCTGCCTCCTACCCGGCTGCGGATACAACCACATCAACTCCTCCTCTTACCCTCATGTTCTCGGTGCCAGTGGTCAGGGCGGCGGCCGACCAGCCGGCAGGGGCCTCCTTTTGCTTTTTTTCGCCCTCTTGTTTCCCATCTTTGTCACTTGTATAAATACCCCCCATGCCCCTTATTTTAGGGGAGATATTATTATTATTATTATTGTTATTATTATTGTTGTTATTATTATTATTATTATTATTATTATTATTATTATTATTATTATTATTATTGATATTATTGATATTATTGTTATTATTGTTATAATTATTATAATTATTATTGTTATTATTGTTGTTGTTGTTGTTGTTGTTGTTGTTGTTGTTGTTGTTGTTGTTGTTGTTGTTGTTGTTGTTGTTGTTGTTGTTGTTATTATTATTATTATTAATATTTTTTTAAAAAAACGCAAACTTTTATTAATCAATCAAAAGTTTACAGGAAATTGGTGGGTAGCCGAGATACAATCTGGGCGCCCACCCCCTTAGCAATAGCAAAGCTAAGTCTAGTGAAAATAAAAGCAGAAGCGCGCGCTCCGGCATCCTGAGACATGGAATATTTCTGAATCCGCTTGAGCAGTGCAATGGCATCCGCCTCCAACTCCCCCAAAGAAGAGAAAGAAAAAGGTAAGAAACCATAACCGATCCTCAAACATAAGCCCTGGTACTTGGCGCATTTGCACCGAGCAGCATCAATCACCACACGTCCGGGTACGAAATCAGACATTCCAGACTGAGTCAAAGGGGAAGACCCAGTCAGGTCCACACACACATCCCGGGCCCTGTCCCAAGGGTAAAGCAACAAATCGGCAGGACGCAAGGACCGGTCATGCGCATCAAGCAGACCAATATCGACCTCCTTACCAGCAGAGATCCCAGAGAGGAAGCAGATATCGAAAAGGGTGTCACAAACCAGGTTATGTCGATGTTTGATGCCAACAATACCAGCACACGACACAGCATGATCCCCGAAGATATCCCCATCAAAGACCCGAGAGCAAGCATAGCACGGACCAGGCACCGATAACAAAGGAATACCCAACCGATAGCTAAGCACACAACGGTAAGACCTACCGTTCATAGTCTGCCCCAAACAAGAAATAGGGACCGCGCATAGCCAATCAGATGCATGCCCAGCCTGCTGGAACCTCCATAACACAACCTGTCGAGGAGTTAGAGAGAAAACTGATTCTGCAGCAGCGACAACCCTCGTGAAATATATGTCTGCCAATTTCTTCATAATAGTAATAATAATAATAATAATAATAATAATAATAATAATAATAATAATAATAATAATAATAATAATAATAATAATAATAATAATAATAATAATAATAATAATAACAATAATAATAATACAAATATTATTATTATTATTATTATTATAATTAATATTATAATTAATATTATAATTATTATTACTACTACTACTACTACTACTACTACTACTACTACTACTACTACTACTACTACTACTACTACTACTATTAGATAACCCTAATTAGTGAGATTACTCTCTTAATCTTTCCTTTAATTAATTAGGTTGTAATCTTTGTTTAATTAAACTTTAATTCCTTTCTAGTTTAGTTTTAGGTTGTAATTTGAAGACAAGAAGATATTCATCTTCCTTATTTCAATCCAAGTTTGCTCCTTTAATTAATGTTGGTATAATTTCTCTCTTACGTAAATCTCCTTTCATTTGTTTACATCTTTTATCTTGTTTCACTGTTCTTTATTTAAAGTTATGATGTTGTTTGTCTTTGTTTACATGTTGTTTCCTTTTATTGTTGATTTGTCCACTCTGAATATGTGTAAGTAATCTTATCTAGGGTTTATAGGGATCTTGGGTAATTAAAAGGGATGAATTTGGGTTGTTAACACTTTGATTTAGTTGATTAATTGGTCTTTACTCTCATGCATATGAAGTGTTTGTGGAATTGTTTAAATAAAAGTTTGAACTTTTCTTTGACATGTTTGGCTTATTTTGGTGCTTATGCTATTGTATGGTCTTTATGCCCTGTTTGTAATAAGTTTGTCTTAACTAAGTGATAACTTGTTAATGAACTTATGGTGACTAAGAAATTAGGCATAATCCTTGACCATTATCATCACCCATCTCTTGTTAAACCTTGTTTCTTCCTCTATTACCCTAGTGAACCCAAAGACCCTAGCTTTCCCTTCATTGATTTGAAACAACTTCGTTTAGTTTAACTTTACATCTTGTTTCCATCTTAGTTTACAATAAATCAACCTCATTCACTTGTTTGACTAAATTGAGACTTAAACAAGCTAAGTAGAAATCCCCGCCATCTTTGCGAACGATCCCGATTTATACTACATAAATTGGGTTTTATTACAAATTGTATTTGATAAGGGGATCAGATGACGACAAAACCCAATGTCAGGTATACTTGTTCCTTATCATCAATGTAGAATTTTAATCACTTGCTGATGTTGTTTTTGACGTTGTTACGTAAAGCTAGCCATGACTAAAACCTAGTTTTGGCAGATAAACTTCAACATGGTTAACTGACTGCCCTGATTAGTATTTATCATCATGACATAACATAACGTCAATGGATATTGTCTCCGCTTAAGCGCGAAAGAGATTTTTGTATATAAGGAAGTCATCACTATCCTCGTGCGCATGTATGAAGATATGAGTCATTAAACTTTCATGTTTACTATATAGATGTAGGTTTATATCTTAAAAAATATCTAAATAGATGCAGCCACCTTCAACGCCACCTTTCACCGCCGACAATCACTCATCTCTCTCGCCTCGCTGCACGACCGGATACCACAGGTCCGATAAGTCAACCTCCCCTTCCGAGAACCCTAATTTTCATATATCTAATTTTATTAATTCTAAAATTAATTTCATCTCCTTATTTTGTTGTAATTGATGCATGAATAATTAAATCATTACTTAAGTAAGTTGACTTATATAAGAAAGAGTTTTTTTTGTCAAACACAACCTTTAAAATTTTTTTTTTTCCAAACACCACCTTTGAAAAAAAAGTTTGTAAAACACAACCTTTAATAAATTTTTTGTTGTCAAACACGACTTTTTGTCCGAAGGACTTAACATTTTGCAATGGGGTAACTTTCAGTCGACGTTTGAGATAGGAAACGATATCGGTTTGAGGTATTCTTATATTCGTTGGAAAGGTGGAAATACAAGCTTTCCAGGGGTTATCAATATGATGGTCAAAAGTGGCCTTACGTGCGGTCAATTGATGTGTAAAGTAAGGCTGGTTGGAGAGGCTAGCTCTAAAGCGAGTGGTCATAGGGTTTTTCGTGGGTCTTTAAATGGGGTTAGGTTGTTTTATTTGGTTTAAACTTTGGTATATATATAGAAGGGAGTGTAAGGTAGGTCGTAGTTATATTGCTTTTGGTGGTTGTTTGTTGTAAGTGGTGGTTTGAGGTGAGTGAATTGACCCACAAAAAAAAATCCTACTTTGACATTCTTTTGATTATTTTTTACCTCCGATTTAACTCCTCTCGAACCACCACTTGCATCCAACAACCACCACAAACAACACAACTAAGACCTACCTTGCACTCCTCGCTACCTACGTACCAATTTTCAGACCAAACAAAGCATCTTAACTTCATTAAAAGACCCACTAAAAATCCCCGACCAGCCTTACTTTACATAGAAATAGACCCTACATAAGGCCACCTTTGACCATCGTGTTGATAACCATAGAAAGCTTGTATTTTCAACTTTCCAACGAGTCTAAGAACACCTCAAACCGACATCGTTTGCTATCCCAAACATCGATTGAAATTTATCACATTGCAAAATGTTAAGTGCTTCAGCCAAAAAGTCGTGTTTGGCAACAAATATTTTATTAAAGGTTCTGTTTTACAAACTTTTTTTTAAAGGTGGTGTTTGGAAAAAACTTTTTTTTTAAAGCTTGTGTTTGACAAAAAAAACTCTATAAGAAATTAGATTCATAAGTGAGAAATTTGGTTCAGATTTGATTAACTTGGAGAAAGAATGAAGGGGAGAAATTTTATTCATTGTTTTTTAGAAAAGGGTAAGGAAGGGAAAAGTATTGGCAAATGTACATGAAAGAGTAAAACTTGTACTTGAAAGTGCAACTACGTTATTTTTTTTTTCTTCTTTAATTTTTAATTTCATCCATATCGATTCTCATTCTTTCTCTACTCTATTATTCTCATTCTCATTACTTGTTCAGGTAAACTTTATTTCATTAATCTTTCTTCTTTCTCTTTTTAAGTCGATTAGATTTAACCCTTTATGTTTTCACATTAAGGTTTACGATTGTTGTTTATTCTAGGTATTCTTTTTCGATTGTTATAAAATTGTCGAAAAGGCCGAGGCTATTTTGAGGGAAATTACAAGGAAGCTAAGTGTGGTTGTGGGGTTCCAGTTTCTCTACTAAGGACATGAATGTCGGTATATTTGTTGGTATGATGAAGTGCAATTGGATTGGCAATAATAAATCAATTTATGTTGGAAAAGAATGTTCTCCATTGTGATTGGATGATGAATAAGTGTGAGGTTGCACATTTGCAGGAGCAAAACAACAAGCTTAGGTAAGCTAATATGCTACTTAGGCAAATTATGGCGTATGAGGATGTGAATGTGGTCAGTAAAGATAGCAAGTTAAGGCACTTGCGATTCGAATCGAACTCATTTGGGGAATGGGATTAAAGCTAAACCTAATCTGGGAATAAATTTGGGGAATAAGCTTAAAGTTTGGAAGGAATTTCTAATTGACCAATGTAATTCAAAGTAACTAGGTTTAGGTTTTTAGAACAATTGATGGGTTATAAGTTAGATTAAACAGGGAAATAAGTGGATAAGTATAGGTATGCCTGGTGAGAGTGTAAAAATAGAGGTGTTCTGGTCATATCAAGCACAAACTAAAGGTTTGTGGTTATGTGGTAGTGATTTCTTATCCGAACCAAGTATGTTGGTAGCATCTTTTAAGGAAAAAATTCTCTGGTAGCAAAAATGAGATTATATGTGGTAGCAGTTATTAAAAACCCTTTATTTTCGATAGGAGTCATTTGTTTATCTCGACGTCCTGTTGTAATATAGACGAAGTTTCTTTTAGAGACTGTCTTACAATTAGTTTATCTTGAGAGAGTTTTGTAATTTAAAGTAAAAAAATATCAAGAATAATACAGTGGGATGAATATTATGAAATATTGTTTTTAAGGCTACTTCTGTAGAGCTTCTTGGCTCATCACCTTTACCTTCTCGAACTATAGAAGACTTTTCCATCGTTGTGAGATATCCCACTACCCGGTGCTCGCATGTCTGACTTTTATCGACTTGCCTGCACATTGTTTTTTGTATTCATCGGAAGTCGTCTTTTGTATCTCGAAAAGAAAGTGCCTGTAGTTAACACTTAACACTATGGGAAGGGCTTTAGTTCTCATTGCGTCATCTGGCAAGCACCATGATGTATATCATGTTTGGAAAACTTTCACTCCCTTTAAATGAGCATTGGGCTTAGTAAGTAGAACTGATTTGGGCTCAATTTCTCTTTTTGGAGCCTTTTTTCTCATTCCCCTACCCTGACTTAGTGTTTCCGACGTTTAACGACAAATGGGTACGTTGATTATGATTTATGAAAACATATTTTTATTAAGGAGTTGTTATCGAGTCATGTTAAATAAATAAAAAGTTTAAAAATTTATGGGGCAATAAAGAAAAATGTCTATCACTAACTTAACGAGATGTTTTGTTGATAACACAATATTTTACTCGTTTTTGGACAAAATTTTACATCTTATTTAGTCTAATTTACACATAGACTTAGTATTATTCGCTCGTGTTAGTAGAATAAAAGCTTATTAACCGTCTTTGTAATACCACAGGTTCTGGTATAGGGGTCACTCGACCGAGTGGGCCTTACTCGGTCGAGTAAAATGTTGGTTGTTATGAGTTTGGGTTCTGGTGAGTCGGTACTTGATCGAAGATGAAGATACTCGGTCGAGTTGGGCGTACTCGATGGAGTACTCCATGTAGTCGACCGAGTACCCGGTCAGTTACGGGTAATTTCCGGAGATTCGATTAAAAGAGTTGAGGGATATTTATTATATTTCTTTAGTTTCTAAATCATTTTACAATCCCCAAAAGTTTACTACGACTCTCTCTCAACTCTCTTAATCATTTTCCAAGTAAGGATCAAGCCTTTGTGATTCCGGATTCATCTAGCGTTGCATCTATCGTTGTTGTAAGTCTCTAGTTCTTCTAGTTTGGATTATATTGAGTTATGGTAAACCCTAGTTTGGGTTAATTTGGGGGTTTAGGGTTTGGTCATCATATGTGTGTTGATTGTTGATTATCATTGTTGTAGGTGACGATGTGGTATTCGTTATGCATTTGTATGATTGATTGCAGCGTAGCGGATTGCGAAAAGTTAGGGTTTCCCTACTCGATTTACTGTTAAATCATTATAAGTAAATGTTTGTATTGTTATACGATGGTTTATCTGCTGATCGTTGTTGGTGTGTTAGAGTTGATGTTGGTGATGTGATGGTTGTTGATGATGTTCGCGAGGCGCGTCCTCGGCTGAGTGGAGTTACTTGCGGGAGTGGCTTCACGCCCTAATATGACCCTCTGTGAAACCCGCCACAGGAGGGGATGTGCACATTAATGAACAGGGTTATCGCTCGTTGATGAGCGGGGATTTGGTGGGGATTGGCTGCGGTGCCCCACTGGCAGTGTGGATTACCTATTGCGATGGGTAATCTAGCAGGATTATACACTTTAGTGTGTAGTCAGTTACTATGTGAGATCGGGAGTTGGAGGTGTGATGATTAGCAGTTTGTCTTTTATACTTGTCTTATTTTGATTATACAGTAACTGACCCCGTTGTTGTTTTATAAAATGTGTGGTGATCCATTCGGAGATGGTGAGCAGATTGTGACAGGTGATGATGTTCACTAGCTATGGGGCCGTCGTGAGGAGTCATCACTCGAGTCTAGCTTCTGCTGTCAAGAGTTTTATCATTCAGTTGTAGTTGTTGAACAATAATAATATGTACTTTGGTTTTGGATTTTGGAATATGTAACCATTAAATTATTTATATTTTCATAATTATGTTTTGGATTGATAACTTTGATATACTAACCTCGGGCAACCGAGATGGTGACGGTCTCTCATGCTAGGGTGATCCTGGTAAGGCACCTTGGTATGTGGGGGTGTCACGGTCTTAATTTAAATAAAGATAAATTACGTGCTTTGTCGAGAATTGGTACTGTTTTTGGTGTTTTATTTTTATAGGTACCGAATTCGGGTAAGAAAAGCGGTCAAAACGGATCAAAGAAAGACGAAAAGAAATGGGCCTTCAATTGGGATATAGCTTGTGCCATGTACGTACTTGATATGTGAAACATGGGCCTTATCTAGCCATATCCGAAATCAGCCAGGGAAACACAAGAAGGAATCTTTCTGAGGAGTTAAAAAAAAAGGAGAGCGAGGAGCTTCATTTCGTTTTTGGTTCTGGGTAGAGGAAACACAGTAGGAGTAGCAGTTAGTTAGTATTTGTTGATTTATATCGACGACGTTTTTAAAAAAAAGACTATAACTGCCCTTCCACTCATCCAACACTTTCTCTCTCTAAAAATTTTTTCTCTCCAATTCAACTAAAAATCAACTAAATTAAAAAAAAAAACAACAACAACAATTAACAATATGACGGATCTCGAATCACCGGTACGTAAACAACTTAATCGCTTCATTATTTGCTTAATTTTCAATTTTTTTTTGCGCATCGTTAATTCTATTCGATAGTTGATTCACTTCGCGTATTAACTTAGTAGTAGCGAAATTGTGATTTTTCTACGTAAATCTGAAATTTGTCCCCCGAAAGATGAACCATGGACCAAAGTTGGAAACCAACGTTCAGCCCATGGTCCAAACGTTGGAAATCAACGTTCACCATGGTCCGAACAATGGAAATCAACGTTCACCATGGACCAAACATTGGATTTCCACATTTGCCATGGTCCAAACGTTGGAATCCATTGTTTAGCCATGGTTGAACGTTGAGTTTCATTGTTTGGCCATGGTTGAACATTGGTTTTCCTTGTTTGGCCATGGTTGAACGTTAGAAAGTAATGTTTGACCATGGTCGATTGTTGAGTCTCGTGTTTTAGCAATGAATTACTCGTTTTATCTTGTTTTTCTTTCGTTTTACGCAATTTATTTAGGTTATGAATGTTTTTTATTGTCTTACTATAGTCCGTATTGCTTGTAACAGGATTCGTGGGAGACTTTTGGCGAGAATTAAATTGATTACAACCCGTTGTTTGAGACTACTATAGATTTCAAAACGCGTGACGATGCTTTCAATTGGGCTAATAAAGATGCATTCGAGAATGGGTTTGCTTTGGTTAAAGCAAAAAACGGAGCTAAAAACAGAAAAAAGAACGGGTTACTGGCAAGTTATTTTCGATGTAAAAGACATGGGTTACCAAAACGATCGGATGATCTTGAAAAGCCAAGGAGGTCGCAGAAGTGTTCATGCAAGTTTCTATTCGCGTCGTTGAAAATTTCGTGTCTAAAAATGATCAAGTGACGATAGTGTGGAACATTGTAACCTCTGAGGGTGGTGGACTACACAACCACAATGTAACCGTTTATAAGGACGAGGATCGGCACTTTGCGTGATTGGACGCGGAAGAGAAGGCATATGTTAGGCAACAAACAATGGTCGGGGTTCTACCGAGGGATATTAAAAATGGTCTTCATTTGAAAACCCCAGAAAAACCACAACCGTCAAGCACCCAACTATATAATGAAGCAGGGAAAATTAGGAAAAAATTTAGGGGTGAAAGAAACACCGCTCAGCAAATGTTGGCTCTAGCGGTAGAAGCGAAATACGTCCATTGGCACGAGAGTAATTCCGAGTCAAAAGAGTTGACTCACATTGTCATGGCACATCCTGATTCCGTGAAGTTGTTCCGGGCTTATCCTTATGTACTTATCATGGATTCGACTTATAAAACCAACACTTACAAGAATCCACTCATTGAGATGATTGGTGATACGTGCATTTTGTATAGTCTTTTTAGCCTATTTTAGCACGTATTTCTATGTACTTTCGCACTGTTTATATTGCATTTTGCCCCGAATTGGCTACTTTGGTTCGTTTTGTCTGTTTTGTAGGAATGAAAGTGAAAGTAGTGGAATCGTACCATTTTCGTCCCTTTTTGCATGCATTTTGAGGAGACGGGATTGTTCAGAGTGAGATCTTGCATTGGGATCCGTGAAGGAATGGTCTACGGAGCAGTCGGTCACGAGTTTGAGATGTTTTGGAGGAAGAATACTCGATCGAGCTGTTTTATTAGCCGATCGAGTGGTTTTTATGGCTGAGGTTGGTCAATCGATTAGTATTGTACTCGATCAAGAAGTGCTGGAATTAGGAGTTGCTCGATCGAGTAACAATTTTGGTCGATCGAGTAGATATTTTTGAGAAGTACTCGATCGAATTGTTTCAGACTACTCGATCGAGTGGTTTTGGCTGTCATGGGCTTTAACTAGTCCGTGAACTTGTTTTAGATATTGGACTTAGTAATTTTCTATTTAAACGCATAATAACTAGGTCATTAACATTCAGTTTATCTTATTTTTTTCATCTTTCACAGTAAAGACCGCGTTGCTTTCTCTCTTTCACTGTAACTTTTGCTTTCGGATTTTCTCGCTCGGATTTGTTTGTTCTTTACGCCGGATTCTTGCGATTGTAATCTCTTTCTCCCTTTTTAATATAAATCTCTCTTTTATTCATCTTAATTACTTGTTTTGTTCTTTCTTAATTTCTGCCCTAATCTTTGTTTATGCATTTTCATTATTATTTCATCATGCCTAATGTTAGTTTATTCTTTGTTGTTAGTTTTGACAATATTAATAGCATGAGTAGCTAATCTGTTTCATGTTAGGATTAGGGGATCTACGGTAGAAATGTGACGTTATAGTAAATAGGTTAGATGAATTAATTGTGAGACTCTGTCCCCATAGCAATATAACTGTATTTACCGACTTTGTTGAGTGCACGCTTCTGAGACACCTTTTTAATCTGGTTAAATTTAATCCTGGATCGGAAGATTGGACTAAATAGACCTGCTATGAACAGTAGACTACCCTGACGAGGACGGAAGTTAAGTTAGTAGGAATCTAGGGTAGAAAGTGGACCGGAAGGACCTTTCTATATCCGTCTCGCAGTAAGTTATCTAAGTTGTTTACAGTTGAGTCACTGGACTACCGTAGTGAACCGAAATCCTGACATGTCCCTTCTCTATTGATAGCTTGTTCTCACTTTCTGTCTTTATCGCTCTTTCTTTATTTCTCTTTCTTTAAACCCTTAATTAGTTTAGAAAACCATTTACAAACACCCCCCCTCCCCCCCCCCCCCATTTGTGACCAAATAGACGGACTCTTACAGATATCTTGCCTCCCTTGAGGAGATCGACCTGACTTCCCTAGCTATATAGTTAGTTTAGTTAGTTATTTTTGATATGTATTCGACAGCCCTGTCAAATTTTTGGCGCCGTTGCCAGAGAGGCAATTGCCCTATCTGTCTTTGTTTCGTTTATTTTATCCGTCTCAGGGAATTTTTATCCCTTGAGGCAGTTCTTATTTATTTTCTTTCAGTGTTGTGTATGCCCAGGTCACATAGGTTGGAGTTGGTTTCAGCTAATTCTGAACCAGAGACACTGTTCAGGCATAGACTCCGTCTGCAAAGAGAATCACGAAAGGAAGCCTTGAGTACTTTCGAACCCGAACTTCATCATTTCCTTTTTACAGAAAACCCGTCTTTTAAAAAAGAAATATTCAGTTCTATAAACCAACCAGTAAAGATGCCGAACATTGCCAGTCATTCGGAGCCTAAAGCATCATCTATTCCAAAATGTTTCAACCTCCAGACTGAGGATGGGATTACATTTGACATCCGTCCGTCCTATATCAATCTGGTGGAGAGAAATATCTTTAGAGGTGTGGTAGGTGAAGACCCGAGGAAGCATATGGAGTATCTTTACGGACTACTGTTCTACTATCCCCGCCACAAAAGGGGGTAACTCAAGACAAGATTAAGGAGGTGCTATTTCCTTTTTCTTTGACTGACTCAGCCAGGGAGTGGCTGACTGATTTGGACCGCTGTAGATACCTCATTTCTGCACCTTCCGCAAACCACCCGGTGATGATTGGGCCGCATGTTTGGTACGCGGAACGATTTGTGAAAGTTAGTAAGTTTATCGTCAAGTGATTGCTCAAACATTTATGTCTACATCTTAATTGTCATCTACGCGACGATAAGGTCGTTTTGACAGTAATTAGAGTACATTTGGAGTCCGGGCCTAAAACCGTCTTCATTTTCTGACAACCATTAAAATGCCGAGTCGGAATGTTCTGGAATGTTCCGGATATTTCTATTCCATATTTTACAATCTTTTAATCTTTGGTAAACAATTTCCCGTAATATTCACACAAAATATTAAGGAAAACCAAATTATTCCGTTATTCCATAAACCAAACACGGAAATCTTTCTTCCGCAGGAGGAAACCACTTGGGAATAGACGCAGCAGGTGCTGCGCCTCTTCCAAGAGATGCAGTGCCTGCTGCGCCTCTTCCCAAGTCCTTTTATGCGTATTTTTTTGTATCTTTTCATATCTTTCCGAGATTCACTTCCAAAGTCTCTCCGAAAACCCTAATTCCTCCACGTGATTAGTATAAATAGGAGCCTTCGCTCCTCATATTTCTCACGCGAGTGTCCGCCCTTCTCTTCTCCCTTTGCATTCTAGACCACGTTCTTACTTTTTGGCGTCTACATGCTTGAACATTCGACCACGTAAGCTCGGATCCTTCTGAGTACCATCCTCGTTTTGCATGACTGACCAATTTGACCAACTACACCATAATCAACTTTAATCAATCTTATTCGTTTTCCTCTTACGAGGGCACTTTCGTTACATTCGAGTCGAGCATCATTAAACGTTAACTTAGTTCATCTCGTTTTGTCAAACATGTAAGTCTGAGGGTGTAAATCTCTCTTTTACTTATTGTTATTTATCTTTTGTAATCATATTGTAAGGTTTATGTCGAAAATACAATTAAAACCGATTTATAAAACCATGCTTTAAATCCTTTTTTACGGATTATCATAGGACAACCGTCGAGAAAGGACGTAGCAACTGCTGCGGCTCTTCGAAGGGACGCAGTACCTGCTGCGCCTCTTCATGAGGCTGCCGCAGTTCCTGCTTCCTTTCTTCTTCCTTCGTCTTTTGTTAGTTCGTTCGTTTCTTTTGCTTTCTTTTGTTCCTTGTTTTAATGGAAAAATCCGAACATAATAATTTGACATGTATATTGTTCATCGTCATTAACATTAATTCATCATTAATTCCCGACTTAAATCCCAAGTAATTAATATTTGCGGGTTTTCGTCATTAAAGTCAAATCCGGGTTGTAGAAATTCGATTCATTCATATTGAGTTTCTGGAATTCGATCGTTGATATATTCTCACCTGTTTATTATCATATTCATCATTAATCCGTCATTAATTCATCATATTTAACCTAATTAATTAGTTTAGTTTGTTAATTTGTAATTAATCCTTATAAATCATGTGTAATTCATCCTAATTCCTTTTCATCCATGTTTATCGCTTTCATGACCATCAATCATATGTAAATAACCTGCTAATCACTTTCATCCGAGTAAATAATACTAATCAACAATTAAATCACCAACGAGCATTAACAATTCGCAATTCCGGCTTCACAACCAGAACTGAGCCAAGGACCAGACGCAGCGACTGCTGTGCCTTTTCCAGAGGGCGCAGCGACTGCTGCGCCTGTTCCTGGCTAACTTCTCTCTCTGAACTCCCGTTTTGCCTCGACCTAGTTTATTTAATTATGTAATTAATTAACTATTATTCGTATTATCGCCTTAATTCCTGTTCGTTAATTCATTCTTTTGTTCTTTTCCAAATTATCCGTTTTAAAAGTATTTTCGACATAAATCAATTAAACCCGATGTAATTATTGTAATTTTCTTTATTGTAATTTTCCTTTATTGTATTTTTGTTGTATCTCTTTATCATCACTTGTATGCCTTCACATGTAATCAATCTTAAATCCCGACTTTGACTCAAATGCATGTTAAATTACTTGTTCACCGACTTAGTCTAATTCTCACATGCTAGGATTAAAACGTTGGATGTTGCATTGCATGCATATAATCGACAATATATCGAGTATGGACAATTTTCCCTAATCATTAGTAGAGGCCGCTATCGAGGCGGGCGGGATCAGGTGTTCGATCAAAAGAAATTCATAATACGTACCCTCACCCCTTACTCCAGATCTCTGTGAACATCCGTGTTCATTAGCATCCACGAGAGTCATTCTAGACATAGAATGCTAAGGGTAACGAGTTCTTCGTGTTCATGTCACTACTTTGTGTCTTGACGTGGCACGAGGTATTCGAACAGTTTCCAGTTTTAAACAATAAATTGGTGGCGACTCCACAAATGCAAACGCTTGTTCTTTCCCAAGTGCCCCCGTGGCCCCATTGTCCATAGTTTGGCGACTCCGCTGGGGATAATACACTTACGTGTAGCCAAAAGGGTGAAACTTGAACAAGGTTAGGGAATAGTTTGTACAAGACAATTGTCGGTTTTCATAACTCGGTCTTCCTAGATCATTTATTCGGCCTTCCTAGGCCCAACCCAACCCATTCGACCAATCGTCCCGTCTAAACGGTCCTAATTCCTATTTGGGCCTAAGGATGGATAGCGATTGACGTCATCCATACCATGGTGCTTACTCTTCTTTGTATCAAGGACTTTCACTACTTGAGGAAATGGACTAGGAATCGGCCTTACTCTTGTTTGGTACGAGCCTCTCCACAGACTTCGGGTTTGATTGTTCAGTATGGCAACCCACCCTTTAAACCAGAACCCATTTAAAATGCACTCAGCATCCCGTTATAATGCTTGTATATTGTTTGAACCATACGTGATCACCCTTTTCTAAACGAAACCATGACGATTTTTGTAAAATTCAAAATCCTTCTTTAACATGTAAAATTTCGAACTTGGGCCTAATTTTTGCGCAAAACAAGCCGAAACTCTGTCCAATTATCGAGTCAAAATTCGGGCCTCAAAACCCATTTCACAACCTCACTTCGAGTCCACTCCTACAATTACACTAAAGTTGACTAGGACCAACATTCTTCAAATTTTGTCATCTCCTCAAAGCTCACTAACACAAGTGGGACACTCCCATTTCACGAGTCAAAACAATTCTTTTCAAGTAAGTGTGCTAGAGTGGTCGATCGTGTTTTGATTCATCGTCGATCTCTTATCCAGTTTCCAAAGATGCCTGGAACAAGCGACGTGAACTTCAATCAACTCCAGGATAGTAATGATCAAATCATAACCGCGCTAGCTCGTCTCCAAGTTACTCAAGACCAAGTGTATGATCGCCTTCACACCATTGAGGGTTAAATATATGCCGTAGAAACGAGGATGCCTCCTCGACAAAGTGAAATCGTTGATGACTTCGTGAATGACTTCGGGGACGAAAACCCTCCCATGGGTATGATTGCAGCTGAGAAACGACTTCAATACTTAGAGGAGCAATTGATGTAGCTTAAAGGGGATGACATTTATAGGGAGAATAATCGCAAGTATGAGGCCATGAGTTCCAAGTTGCCAACCAACTTCAACATGACAGATATCCCTAAATTCAAGGGGCATGAAAACCCTTTGAACCATATCCGTGCCTTCAAGGATTACATGTCTATCAAGGGCATTAAACGCGAGATGTTCTTAAGGATCTTTCCTTCATCTCTTGACACCATCCCAAAGCAATGGTTCTATTCGCTAGATCACAAGAAAATCGCTACTTGGGACGATGCCGCAATCGAGTTTGCTAAACAATATGCGGATAGATCTGAAATCCAAGTCAACATGCGCACTTTAGAGGTTCTTACCCAAAATGACAAAGAAGGTTTCACCGATTTCCTAAGTCGGTGGAGGAGGACTAGTACTCAACTTGTTGAACGTCCGGATGAGGCTACCCTTGTGGAGAAATTCGTGGACAACCTAAAGCCCATCTACGCAAATCATTTGAGGTATCAAAACATCAAGACTTTCAAAGATTTGACCGTACTAGGGACAAGGATCGAAGATGACATTCGTAAAGGGCTCTTGTCCAAAACGATAGGTGGTGGATATCAAGGCTCAACAAGTCGTTCTTACGGCTCTACTAGCAAGACTGATGAAGTTAACCTCCTTGAGCCATCTAAGAAGAGTACCCCTCCAAGGAAATTCACAAATCTAGGGGACACATATTCCAACTCTCTGAAAAGATTGATAAAACTCAGGAAACTTCAACCCATAGGCCCTACGCCTGAACCAGAAAAGAAATCCAAGTTCTGGGATGAGAATTCATACTGCGAATACCATATAGGTAAGGGACATGATACAGAGAAATGCTACAAATTGAAAAATGTACTTCAAGACATGATTGAAGACGGTCGCCTACCAATACCACCTGGAGGTAAGCCTAACAACACTAAGAATCCTCTTGGAGTTCTAGTGATTACAAATGAACAATCTACCATAGATTGTTCACATCTCATCTCCCCAGTCGAAGATGAAGTTCATGCAATAGAAAATGAACGGAACTACTCCACCACTTCCCCAACCATCACTGATTTCATCGCATGGGCAAAAAGTGTGGATAGACAAGTCTTGGAACTAGAGAGTGCAGTGGCAACCTTACGTGGCCCCAACGCCACACCTAGAAAATGTGCACCACTAGTTTTCTCTCAAAACACTACAATGCAAGAAGTAGTAGCGGTGGTTGATGAACTAGTCGACCAGATTATCCAATTAGAAGCTGAAATCATAAGAATGAGGGAACTTGTTACTAACAATGGAATATGGGCTGACGATGACGAAGATCTGTATCTCACTGAATAGTACTTAGTCAAAATCAGTGAGGAAATAGTCCAGAATTGTGAAGATCAAGATATAGATCACCTCACTCGTTCAGGACGCCCATACCAAAATACTTCTCAAAATGGTCCCATAGCAAACGGTTCAACCAATGTAGTCGCACCAAATGACAATGAAGAAGGCTCTACCGACCATCTACTAAAGCAACTACAAAAGACAAAGGCTGATCTTTCAGTCTGGCAACTAGTGTCAAGCTCATTCCCACATCGCCAAGCTTTGGTGCAAGCTTTGGCCAAACTAAATGTGGCACATAAATCCACACCCGACGATGTGGTCAACTTGGTCTTCCAAGAATCACCAAAGCTAAGTAATCCTATTACTTTCTCGGATGAGGATTTGCCACCCTTCGGTGCTAGTCATAACTTGGCTCTTTATATCACCATCATTTGCTTAAAGAATAATGTGCCAATGACCTTAGTAGATGATGGCTCCGCGGTCAACGTCATACCCTTGAAAACGGCATATAAATTGGGCATGAAAGAATCAGATTGGACTCCTACCAATCAAGGTGTTCCCGCATATGATGGTACACGACGAAAGGTGGTGGGACTTGTTGACCTAACCATAACCACAGGGCCAATTGAACGAAAGGTCAATTTTCAAAATAGTGGACATCGAGGCATCCTTCAACATACTTCTGGGAAGACCCTGGATTCACGCTTCCAAAGCGATAACATCCAGACTCCACCAGAAAATCAAAATCCCACTAGATGGTAAGGTGGTGACGATCACTTCGTCGCCCATCAAGGCAACCATCGAAAAGAAGTCAAGCAATCAAGTCCTTACAGATCCAGTACATGAACTTGAGGGCTTTCACATCATAAACGTCTTAGAAAACGAATTGGCACCATTATACTTCAATCCCTACTCTAATCTAGTGGTCAACCACATACTCAAAACCCAGGGATACTTCCCGGGAATGTCTTTTGAATCCTATTCAAAGAAGCACCATTTCCCCCTACAAGGAGGGTAATTCACAAAGAATACCCCTTGGATTAGGATACAAACTCACCGAAGAGGAAGTTCTCGAGATGCTCGCTCAAATTCAAAACCGTAAGAATGTGGGAATTAAAATGCGACCCTATCTCCCTACTCTAAATGGATACTTCGTTAGGTAAGGAAGTCAAGAATTCTTTCATGGATTTCCCGAACCTTGGCATTATCTCGAAAGGAAGCTAGCCGGAATCGAGATCTTTCACTATTGCTACTTCATTCCTCCAGAAACGGTTCCTACCGTCAAGACTCGTCAAGCACCTTGCCTAGACGAAAAAGCTGTGAGTCTACTATTTGGAGAAGATCGATTTGTTAGAGCCGCGCAGGACGAGATCATTACTATGATACTTCAAGATGATCACTTCAACCCTACCGCATTAATCACAGAAATCAACACCAATCAGCAGAAAGGATGGAGAAAATCGATCAAGTGGACAAACAACCAAGGAAGACTCTTCAAGCTCACTACTAGAGAAGGAGAGATGTTCAAAGGAGAACCAGAAGACGATGAATTCGAGTCAGAGTCAGAGTCGGAGTCAGAGTCAGAGTCTAGAGAACTTCCTAGAGAGTCTCCTCCTATCGTCGTTCCCACTCCCCTCATTTCTCCTAGCGTAGTATCGAATAGCAACAGTAGTTCGGGAAATGTCCCAACCGTTGTCCCTTTACCGCCGCTGACCACAAATCAGATGGCTTCTTTGTTTCAACTTTTCTCAAATCTTAATATAAATAAATCAGGTTCTGCTTACTCTTCGTGTTATCTCGAATGCAATTCTGTTTACGATGATGATGAGGATGACCCAGACCCTGACTCAATCGAGATACCTCCCTACATAGCCAAAGAAATACTACAAGAGGGGGAAGGGGGACCCGTGATAGAAGATACTGAACCCATCAACGTAGGAACTGAACTTGAACCCCAAGAACTTAGGATAGGGACAACCCTGAGCCCCACCGAAAGGGCCAATTTCATAGACCTCCTACACGAGTTCAAAGACGTTTTCTCTTGGTCCTACAAAGATATGCCAGGGATCGACAGGGAGATTGCAGAGCATAGAATCCCAATCAAACCAGGGTTCAAACCCGTGAAACAGAAGCTTCGAATAATGAGGACGGAATGGGCTCTTAAAATTAAAGAAGAAGTCGATAAACAATTCAAAGCCGGGTTCATCAAAGTTTCCGAGTACTCAGACTGGGTGGCTAACATAGTACCCGTACCCAAAAAGGATGGGAGAATCTGTGTTTGTGTTGACTTTATATATTTAAACAAAGCAAGCCCTAAGGATGACTTTCCTCTACCACATATCGACATATTAGTGGATAATACAGCAAATCACGCGTTGCTATCCTTCATAGATGGATACGCGGGATAAAACCAGATCAAGATGGCCTTAGAGGACATGCATAAGACCGCCTTCGTCACTCAATGGGGAACCTACTGTTACACGGTCATGCCGTTTGGGTTAATCAACGCCGGAGCTACATACCAACGCACCGCAACTACGCTCTTACATGATATGATGCATAAAGAAGTTGAGGTATACGTAGATGACATGATTGTCAAGTCCAAGGAAAGAGAGGGACATATTGCGAACCTTCGCAAATTCTTCTCGAGGCTACGGAAGTACAACATGAGGCTCAATCCTCAGAAATGCGCATTCGAAGTAACATCAGGCAAACTCCTGGGATACGTGGTTAGCCAACGAGGTATAGAAATAGACACTTCAATGATCAAAGCTTTAATCGAAATGACGCAACCTCAAACAGAGAAAGAAGTTAGGGGATTCCTAGGCAAGGTTCAATACATAAGTCGATTCATATCGAAACTCACCATGATCTGCGAACCCATATTCAATAAGTTAAAGAAAACAGATCACACCATATGGGATGATGACTATCAGAAGGCTTTCGACCGAATCATGGAAAAACTAGCCAAACCGCAAGTGCTCATGCCACCTCAACGGGATCAACCTCTTGGTTTATATCTCACGGTAACTGAAACGGCCATGGGCACCATGCTAGCTCAAACCGTAGGAAAATAAGAAAGAGCCATCTACTACCTTAGTAAGAAGTTCTTGGAGTACGAGTGCAAATACACACCGCTCGAGAAGACATTCCTCGCTCTTGTGTGGGCAATGAAGAAGCTACGCCACTACATGCTTAGCTACTCCGTCAAAATATTCTCCAAAATGGATCCTGTCAAATACCTCTTCGGGAAACCCGTTCTCAATGGACGTCTAGCAAGATGGACTTTGATGCTCTCTGAGTTCGATCTTAAATATGTACGTTTGAAAGTCATAAAAGGGCGCGCCGTTGCCGAATTCTTCGCAGAAAATCCCATCAATGATGCACAAACGATAAACACTTGGTCATTCCCGGATGAGGATATACTCCAAACAGATGTAGACTCCTGGGACCTCTATTTTGATGGAGCATCGAACTTGAGAGGATTTGGAATAGGGGTGTTGCTCATTTCACCTGAAGGCGAGCATACACCAATCTCTGTCAAACTCGACTTCGAGGTGACAAATAACGCTGCAGAATATGAAGCATGTCTCATTGGATTGCAAGCAGCAGTAAGTTTAGGCATCAAGAATCTTCGAGTACATGGGGATTCCTCTTTGATCATCAAAGTTACGGGATCTTGGAAAATCCGAAGCGAAAGCTTGGCACCTTATCAAGCCAGAATAGACCAAGTAGCCCAATTCTTCGATCAAGTAACCTACTTACATCTAACTCGAGAAGAAAATCAATTTGCGGATGCTCTTGCAAAACTCGCATCTTTGATTAACATGCCGGATAGTATGGTAGAAATGCCTTTATGCATCGAACGACGATCAGAGCCAGCTTATGTGCACCAAATCACCGATGAAGAGGAAATTGCGGAGGAACCCTGGTTCCAAGCAATCCTAAACTTTAAACTCAACGGCACCTATCCACCAGAAATGGACAAAAGGGGACAATGCGCTATCCGCTTACTAGCTTCCCTATAGATCCTCATGCAAGGAGAGCTATACAAAAGAACACCTCTTGGTGTAATCCTACGTTGTCTTGATCATTCACAGGCACGAAAAGTGATGGAAGAAGTCCATGATGGAGAATGTGGACCTCACATGAGTGGACCCATGATGGCAAAGAAAATCACACGTTTAGGATACTATTGGACCACGATGGAATCTGATTGCATCAAATATGTGAGACATTGCCATAATTGCCAAATCTTCGGGAATGTGCAACATGTTCCTCCCTCATTGCTTTACACCATGACATCTCACTGGCCATTTTATGCTTGGGGAATAGACATCATCGAAAAAATCACTCCAACTGGAACAGGAGGTCACTGTTTCATCCTAGTAGCAATCGATTATTTCACCAAGTGGGTAGAAGTGGCTTCCTACACTAGTCTTACAGCCAAGAATGTGGCCAAGTTCAAACAAACCAATATCATCTGTCGATATGGTTGCCCACATGAGATCATCAGTGACAATGGATCACATTTCCAAGCTGAGACCGAACAATTGCTAACCAAGTTAAAAATCAAGCATCACCACTCCTCGCCATATAGACCACAAACCAATGGCGCGGTAGAGGCAGCAAACAAAAACGTTGTCACAATTCTCAAGAAAATGATTGACAACTATAGAGATTGGCCGAGCAAGATACCCTTTGCTTTATGGGGATATTTTATATCCGTTAGGACGTCCACTGGGGCTACTCCTTTCTATTTGACCTACGGCAGGAAGCCGTACAACCAATCGAGCTAAAAATACCATCCTTGCGTATTTTACTCGAAAGTCAAATACCCGAAGCCGAATGGAAGAGGGACAGATATGAAGAACTCATCCTCCTGGATGAACGAAGGTTACGTGCATTACATAATGTGCAGACATATCAGGCGCGTATTAAACGAGCCTTCAACAAAAGGGTTAAGCCAAGAAACATTAAAGAAGGAGATTTGGTCCTCAAATCCATTAGGGCTCTTTTACCTGTCGATCCACGAGGAAAATTCAAACCCAATTGGGCCGGCCCATTCCTAGTCAAGTCCATACTTCCAGGGGGTGCGGTTAGGATCACAGACCTAGACGGGAACGAATTTACTAACCCAACAAACCTTGACCAATTAAAACGTTATTATGCCTAGAATAGGAGCAAAAAACGCGCCTCGCGTAACCTCACGTGTCGCTCTTGTGGCACGAAATAAACGCCCCCTGGCCAAGCTGAATCAAGCTATTGTCATCTTGCTCTTGCATTTTGACAATTCGTCATTCTCATATCATCAAATAAACTAAATTGCATTTTCAGAGTAAGTAAAGCACATGCTTATTTTCTAAAGTTCATTACAAGCTCTTGCTTAGAACAATTATTCTTTTACATTTACTCGAACTACGCGCAAGGGTTTGATTTCATTTTTTAATTAATACGTAGGCAATCCTTCACGGGATACAACTCACTTAATCGCTTTAAATGTAAATAGAAGAACATTTGCAAATGCATTTGAAATTCGACAAGAATAATGAAAAGAAAACCACAACGGTTTCATAACCAATTAACCTCTTTTATTTCATTTCATAATAATAATACGTTACATAATAAAATCATAATAAAAATAAATAGGCTAGGATTTTAAAAACCCCACCTTCTTATTACAATAATAATAATAATAATAAATAATAATAATAATAATAATAATAAGAGACATAGGCTACTCTTCCATTTTCCCTTTGCCTTTGTCATTTTTATCATACTTCTTGTCGCCACCTCGAGCCGGACGCTCCTGCGCCACTTCCGACCTAATCACCAATGGTCTCTCTCGTGGTCTCGCTTTGCCATTCTTGCCAACTACCATCTCGACGGCAGGAGAAGTCTTCGGTTTCTTCGAAAGATGAACAACTCGAAACCCGGCTTCTTCCTCTCCCTCGGTCAGGTGCTTCTCTTTCTCCTTTTCCACCTCGTGAACCTTGTAGTCAACTGGTTCACGCTTCCTCAGTCTCTCGCGCTCCTCCGGAGTAGCAGCTTTCCTCCACAACATATAGGAATCTGAAACCCATAGAGCACTGATAGAAGAATTCAAGAACTAAATGTTCCTCTGAGCCCATTTGATGGCCCACTCTCTTCGACTCTCTGTAGTAAGCGCCACGGCAGTCTGCGGGACAGTGTCAAGCTTCGGGATCATCTGCTTCAATCCAACCTACCTCATCAACCTCTCCGGGAAGATGCATATCATAAACTCCAAGACGGGAATGCGAACAGCTCGGATAGGATCCAGGGAAGATACTCCAGTAACAGATTTGAGGTGCCACCATGGTACGAACCATCTAATTAAGGGGCCATCTTCACTTTTCAACTTGTTTTCCCAGTAGTTGCACACTCGAGTGAAGTCCACCATGTAAAGCCTAGTCCTTATTGCAATCTAACGAGCATGGTAAGAAGGAACATTAACTGGGGGCTCGATCAATCGAAGTCGCTCCATGAGCCAGACCTACCAAAAGCGGGTATTAGAAAAGAAAAAAAACGAAAAAAAAAACGAAAAAAAAAGAGAAACGAAAAAAAAAAGAAAAGTACTCTTTTACCTGCAAAATAATGGGACTTCCCAAATACGGTAGGTCGCGGTTGGCTTTCCTGTTATCCAAGCCCAATAGGATCTCTCTTAAACACAGGCAAGCTGGGCTCCTGCGCAGCTCCATTTGCTCAATCAGGCTCAAAAGACGAGGGTCTCCCCTCATGTCCTCATCAACATGCCCTTGAAGGACATATACATGCTGTGGGCAAAACCCGAATGCCCTTCGCCTTGCAACATAAGAAACAGTAGGATCAGCCTTATTGATGAAGCGATCGATGAAATCCAACATTCGCACTTCTTTAGAGGTTACAAGACGGTCAACATAAACTCTGGCCAATCCAAGCAAGTCTCTAAACTTATTCTTATACCCTTGAGAAGTGGAGGGAATAGCAGGCAAATATTCCGGATCCCAACCACCAATCGCAGCAATCTCCTCAGGAAATGGGCAAATGTCTCCTCCAGGAAAGGCAAATACGTGATGATTAGGGTCCCAATAGTCAAGACAAGCATCGAGAAACGGTTTGACTACCTTGATCAATTTCAAGCTCAAAAGTGCTCCAAAATTCTAAGCACCCATGTCATACTTCTCCACACTAGAGAACTCATTTGTCCATTCTTTTAGACGAATTTCAAGAGTATTCATGATGTAGGCCTATTTTGGGAGTTTTGTGTAATAAGACGAAGAAAGACGGAAGAATTATGTGAATAAAACCTCCTTCGACGTCTCTATTTATACTAAAAGTTGTTTCCTAAAATCCGTCAGAACGGACGCACTGGGGAACAGGCGCAGCAGGTGCTGCGCCTCTTCGAAGGGACGCAGCTCTTGCTGCGCCTCTTCCTCAGCTCTTTTTCCGCGATTTTCCGCGTTGGATCTTTCCTAAATTCCTCAACGAATATTTTCCTATTCATACGGGTTATTATTTTGGTAAATGCGTCAGGTTACCATATTTCGTATTTCCTAATTTCCCGGGCACGCATCTCGAGACGATATCGACATTTTCGTACACTTATACATTTCTTTTTAATTTTCTTTTTTCGGGAATCATTTCATCAACTTAATTTCATTTATTCTTTTTTACATTTTGATATTTAATTATATCATTTTTTCGAACTTTACATCTCTCTTTTGCTTTTTTCCATTTCAAACTTATATGTTTTTATTTTTTTCTTTTTTTAGGGGGTAACCCTCCCTACCGTCCGGTCATTTCCGACCAAATTTTTGCATTTTTGCCATTTCCGACCAAATTTTTGCATTTTCATTTCTGGTCATACTTTTTTTGCATTTTCGAGTCATTGTTTTGCGCTAATTTAGGCCATATGTACAAATATATGTTCTGTGTGATTTCTGTGTAAATTTCGGCAGCATGACGGCGTAAACAGTCATCTACCAAACTTGTTCAAAGCTAACCTGCAGATACAAACAAAGCAACCCAGCAGCAAAGGCACTTAGGCCATCATATATACAACCAAAAAAGGGACATGTACACCAAACTGGGGGCTCGAGCCCCAAGACAAAATCCAAATGTCCAAAAATGTATAAATGTACAAAAACACAGCCAAAAACAAGAAGCAACGCGGAAGCTACTGCTCGTCGCCGTCTTGCTGAGCAACTCTCGCCTCGAGAGCAGCAACCTCGGCATCGCGAACCTCGAGCTCCCTCAGCAAGCGAGTCGTCTCCTCTCGGGACTGGGCAAGCTCTCGCTCCAGCTCGCGCTCCCTCTGCAAAAAACAAAGCTAACTCATGTCAATCATTTCAAGCATAAAGGAAAATTAGAAAACTCAAAAATAAAGTAAACGGAAGGTTCATACCTGACGTCCTCGGCCACCAGCGAGTGCCTCGACAATGAGCCCCCGCCCGGTTGGCTACCCTCCACAAAGCCACGAACCGGGATGGCGCGACCTGCATTTCAAAAAATGTTTAGCAATTGAGCAAATGTGAGCAAACGTGTTATTACACGAAAACTATACAGGCTAGAAGACTCACCCTCCGAATCAGATGCTGCCAATCGTCCAAGCCAGCATCTCTCACCGCCACGTCAAAGTCACGTAGCTCGGAGATCGTCGTCATCCCCATCGTGCCAGTGTACTCAAGGGTCTCGGGGTACTCTGGGGGCTCGATGCCCGCCGCCTCGACCTCCTGCAAGATCAGATGATTTCCGTTAATCGATTATCCTTCATCGTATGCTCAAACAATCAAAAAGAGGGCAAAGTACTTACCACAACCGGCCAGTACGCCAACCTCCCGTAGAGGAACGCCGAGTAGTCATCACACGGAAGGAGGAGGGCGTCACCACCAACGCCAGCCAAGTCAGTCTCCCTCTCAGCCTCAGAAGGCTCCCTAAACATCGTCCAAGGAGGATCGATGGGAACCGTCAAGACATCCCGAGAGCACTGCCGAGCCAAGCGCTCGCCCAAGTACCACACAGGACCCATCGACGTCCTCAACAACAGCCGGCTCGAACTCCTAGGTCAAAGGACCTCAGCCACGAAAGGAGGAGCGCCAGCGTACTCCTCCCAAGGCCTAGGCACCCACTAGAAAAGCAAACGAAGGATCATTCTTATGATCAGTGCTAAAAGAAAGAGAAAGTAAGACAGATAAATGTAAAGCAAAATACACACACCGTCCAGCTAAAGAGCGTTCACCTCCCGCCGACAGACGTCGTGGAATGAACGCTGACTCCTCATGCGGCACATCACCCAATCCCTCACAACGGGATAGGCCTTCTCCACCGGCTCCGTCCTCTTGGGCGCGAGGCCCGGAAAGTAGGAGTACACCCACGCCTGTAAACCAAGATAATCAGCAACAATCTTTTATGATTTGATAAGAAAAAAGAGAGGATCTTTCATGAGAAGAAGTGAAGGTTCATACCTCCAACAAAAGTCCAAGGCCGACAGCAGCAGGAGAAGTCCCCTTCTCCATCAACTCCAGATGAACCATGGCCCTCATGAAGCGGATGAGGACCGCAAAACCAGCAGTGACCCAGTCCCAACGGCCTAGGGAGCTCAGGTCAGAAAGGAAGGGAAGAAGCTTCGTCGAAAGCCTCTCGCTCTTGTCTCCGAGGTAAATCGAAGACATAAACCACCAGAGCCACAAGCGGACTCTCTGCTCTGCAGTGCACGGAGGAGGAGCCATCTCTCTCCCCTCGATCACCACCAATGCCGGGGTCTTCCCCGCGAAGTAGTCCCGCACGTAAGAACTAGGCACCAAGCCAGGTACCGCAGCTGCCTTCGGCGCCATGTTCCAGCTGATCAACCTCCTGGCCTCCGCCGAGTCAACCCTCACGGCCGTCTCTGGCCACTCCACCAACTCAGTCCCACACGGCAGACCATAAATCATGTCGTAGTCCTCCAACCTGACCCCCACCTCACCAAAAGGCATGTGAAACGTGGAGGTCGTGTCCCAAAACCGGTCCAAGAACGCTCGGACGAGACTGAGGTTAGCTCGAAGCTTCCTCCTCGCAATGTCCCTCCAGGCCTGCACCAAGGCGGCGAACGCTCCCCACTCGATCATGGCCCGCTCCTCAGCCGACAGCCTCTCGTAGCACTCTATCGTTGTCGTGTAACCCGAGAACGACCTGATGTTCCCGGCCTACTATGTTGATTTGAAACAAAAGTTATATTTAGCTCAAATGAAGGAGAAAAGGAATGACAAACAGAAATGAAAAGAAGATGAATGAAGAGTTATGAATCCTATTTACCTAGCTCTTCACCGTCCTGTAGGACAGATGACCCTCCGCGACCCGAGCAAGTGCCTCACGTCCCGGTCTCGGCCACGCAGTGCTCCCCCCTCGGTGGCGACCACATCGTCCAACGTTGGCCCGTCTCGAGGCCTCCTCCTCCTGGACCTCGTCCTCAGCAGCCATCACCGCAGCGGTGAAAGCCTCCTCCAACGCCTCCTCAAGCACCTGAGAAGGGTTAACAGCAGTGTCTATGTCCATGGGAGCCCTCCCAGACGTAGAAGCCTCGACACCTGCAAAATTAAGTCAAATTTAGGCCGCGTCAAGTGACGACAAGCCTTAATTGGGGGATTTTCGAGTTTTTGGAGCTCCGAAATCGCTCTTTTCTTGCCATCTTTGGCAGTTTTCCCACAAACCCGTCCGCTCATGTGATAATTTGGGTCGAGTCAAGCCTAAGTTGAAGCCTAGTCATGGGTTCGAGTCGGAATTTCAGCAGCATTTCGTTATAACGACGATTATGCCCTAAAAAGTGTCCTGAAAAAGCCGTCACA
This sequence comes from Silene latifolia, assembly GCF_048544455.1. NCBI lineage: Eukaryota > Viridiplantae > Streptophyta > Magnoliopsida > Caryophyllales > Caryophyllaceae > Silene > Silene latifolia. The sequence continues at coordinate 87,642,847 of NC_133526.1, forward strand.
AACCAAAATTCCGAGATGGTAGGAAGTTTACCCATCACACAAGGATTCCAAATATCAAGTTTCGTCACAAATGGGCAATCCTAAGGCCATTTTCGAAGCGATTTACGGTTTAGCTGTGAAACTGTCTCAATTTCACTCAAATGCTCAAAACTCAACGAAAATTCGAAACAAATACATTGTTATGATCCTTATATTACCAATTGGCCATTTACAATGTCAATTTTGCAAGGCAAGGTCATTTGGGGGAAAAGCCCCAAATTTTTGACTAATTAGGGTCGAAAACCCTAATTTTGTCGATCCCATTTGAACAAATACGGAAGATAAATGCAAGATTGATACACATACCTCGGTTGGTCATGGCAAATGCAAGCTTTTGGATCAAATTTTGACGGAAATGGTTGGAATTTGAGAGAGTAATTGAGATTTTGTGTTTCGAATAAATGAAATGAAACCCCTGTTTCATCGGGTTTTTACGCAGAAAAGACACGCCCAGGAATAGACGCAGTAGTTGCTGCGCCTCTTCCAAGGGACACAACTCTTGCTGCGCCTCTTCCTCAGCTTCCCTTCATACGAATTTTCAAAAATTCGTTATGAGTTCGTTATTTTCGTGGGCACATCCTTGGTGCGCCTCTTCCTTGATGCTACATCACATATTTGGTCCGTTTGACGTATGTTCTTCGCCCGGATCCACATCCTCCAAGCCAATAGCAAATTATCGCCTTATTTTCTTACACAAGACCTATCTTGTCACAACGAGCATTCCTTCTTTGACAGGTGTTTCGACACACCTTTATTCTGTTCCCCAGCGAGAGTACACAGATAGACTTTCCCTCTCGAGACAAGGAGATTAGTTCCTGATTAAGTTCCCCAGCGAGAATTCACGACCGACAGTCACTTCCTCTCGAGACATGGAGATCAACATCGACCCCAAATTCTTTCGTAGTTTGTTTGAAGCTGAACACAAGCAGATTTCTCCCAGCAGTTCCAGACTGTGTCCTGCTGTCTTCCCCAAAATCATCGTTTAATTCCCCAGGCGAACCTTCATATCTCTTAGGTAACCCTTTTCAGGATAAACCCTTCAGATCTTTCAGAAACTTACCTTAATCCTTCAAACAACCTTTCAGATAACCTTTGGGATAACCCTTCCTTCAGCCTTTCCTTTAGTGAGAGACAACCTTCAGAATTAGCCTTCGAAAGTGTTAAGAAGTTTCTTCAGAATCCTTGTGACCCCTAATGCCTTCAGACACCAAGTAATCTTCAGACCAAAGAGTTTTGCCAAAGCGTCTTCAGTCCCGTTTCACCCAGGGGTATCTTAGGTATGGTCTTTTCTTATGGCTGGCGAGCTTCCTTACGTAGTCTAATGGACTTTAAACGACCCTCCCCGATAGTCGACAGACTCTAAAATGTTCCCGACGACAGGTCCTTGGTTCAGACCCCTTGAGCCGCCTCGCGTCGTCATAGTCGTCAGGTTGTAATCTTTGATTAACCTGATGGCTATACTTTGACTTTCGCCTTGTCCAAGCCTCAGCCAAAGTGGGGGCTCTGTAGATACCTCATTTCTGCACCTCCTGCAAACCACCCGGTGATGATTGGGCCGCATGTTTGGTATGCGGAACGATTTGTGACAGTTCGTAAGTTTATCATCAAGTGATCGCTCAAACATTTATGTCTACCTCTTAATTGTCATATACACGCCGATACGGTCATTTTGACAATAATTAGAGTACATTTGGAGTCCGGGCCTAAAACCGTCTTCATTTTCTGACAACCATTAAAATGCCGAGTCAGAATGTTCTGGAATGTTCCGGATATTTCTATTCCATATTTTACAATCTTTTAATCTTTGGTAAACAATTTCCCGTAATATGCACACAAAATATTAAGGAAAACCAAATTATTCCGTTATTCCATAAACCAAACACGGAAATCTTTCTTCCGCAGGAGGAAACCACTTGGGAATAGACGCAGCAGGTGCTGCGCCTCTTCCAAGAGACGCAGTGCCTGCTGCGCCTCTTCCCAAGTCCTTTTATGCGTATTTTTTTGTATCTTTTCATATCTTTCCGAGATTCACTTCCAAAGTCTCTCCGAAAACCCTACTTCCTCCACGTGATTAGTATAAATAGGAGCCTTCGCTCCTCATATTTCTCACGCGAGTGCCTGCCCTTCTCTTCTCCCTTTGCATTCTAGACCACGTTCTTACTTTTTGGCGTCTACGTGCTTGAACATTCGACCACGTAAGCTCGGATCCTTCTGAGTACCAGCCTCGTTTTGCATGACTGACCAATTTGACCAACTACACCATAATCAACTTTAATCAATCTTATTCGTTTTCCTCTTACGAGGGCACTTTCGTTACATTCGAGTCGAGCATCATTAAACGTTAACTTAGTTCATCTCGTTTCGTCAAACATGTAAGTCTGAGGGTGTAAATCTCTCTTTTACTTATTGTTATTTATCTTTTGTAATCATATTGTAAGGTTTATGTCGAAAATACAATTAAAACCGATTTATAAAACCATGCTTTAAATCCTTTTTTACGGATTATCAGAGGACAACCGTTGAGAAAGGACGTAGCAACTGCTGCGCCTCTTCGAAGGGACGCAGTACCTGCTGCGCCTCTTCGTGAGGCTGCCGCAGTTCCAGCTTCCTTTCTTCTTCCTTCGTATTTTGCTAGTTCGTTCGTTTCTTTTGCTTTCTTTTGTTCCTTGTTTTAATGTAACAATCCGAACATAATAACTTGACATGTATATTGTTCATTGTCATTAACATTAATTCATCATAAATTCCCGACTTAAATCCCATGTAATTATTATTTGCGGGTTTTCGTCATTAAAGTCAAATCCGAGTTGTAGAAATTCGATTCATTCATATTGAGTTTCTGAAATTCGATCGTTGATATATTCTCACCTGTTTATTATCATATTCATCATTAATCCGTCATTAATTCATCATATTTAACCTAATTAATTAGTATAGTTTGTTAATTTGTAATTAATCCTTATAAATCATGTGTAATTCATCCTAATTCCGTTTCATCCATGTTTATCGCTTTCATGACCATCAATCATATGTAAATAACCTTCTAATCACTTTCATCCGAGTAAATAATACTAATCAATCATTAAAATCACCAACGAGCATTAACAATTCGCAATTCCGGCTTCACAGCCAGAACTGAGCCAAGGAACAGACGCAGCGACTGCTGCGCCTCTTCCAGAGGGCTGCGCCTATTCCTGGCTGACTTCTGTCTCTGAACTCCCGTTTTACCTCGACCTAGTTTATTTAATTACGTAATTAATTAACTATTATTCGTATTATCGCCTTAATTCCTGTTCGTTAATTCATTCTTTTGTTCTTTTCCAAATTATCCATTTTAAAAGTATTTTCGACATAAATCAATTAAACTCGATGTAATTATTGTAATTTTCTTTATTGTAATTTTCCTTTATTGTATTTTTATTGTATCTCTTTATTATCACTTGTATGCCTTCACATGTAATCAATCTTAAATCCTTCACATGTAATCAATCTTAAATCCCGACTTTGACTCTAATGAATGTTAAAGTACTTGTTCACCGACTTAGTCTAGTTCTCACATGCTAGGATTAAAACGTTGGATGTTGCATTGCATGCATATAATAGACAATATATCGAGTATGGACAATTTTCCCTAATCATTAGTAGAGGCCGCTATCGAGGCGGGCGGGATTAGGTGTTCGATCAAAAGAGCTTCCTAATACGTACCCTCACCCCTTACTCCATATCTCTGTGAACATCCGTGTTCATTGGCATCCACGAGAGTCATTCTAGACATAGAATGCTAAGGGTAACGAGTTCTTGGTGTTCATGTCACTACTTTGTGTCTTGACATGTCACGAGATATTCGAACGGTTTCCAGTTTTCCACAATAAATTGGTGGCGACTCCACAAATGCAAACGCTTGTTCTTTTCCAAGCGCCCCCGTGGGCCCATTGTCCACAACCGCACGGCCGCGGGGGTCACATACTGGGAGACCCTTGCTCTTGCTTTTTATAAGAGATATTTCCCTCCGCAGCGCACTAATCAGCTGAGGGTAAAAATTACCAGTTTCAAACAGGCACCTGATGAAACATTATATGAAGCGTGGTGCCGTTTCAAGAGGTTGGTGTGGTCTCTTCCTCACCATGGTTTTGATCTGTGGTTCCTGTCCAATCAGTTCTACAATGGTCTATACGATGATCATAGAGCCATACTTGATGCATCATCCAACGGAAGATTCCAAAAGAACACTGACGATGATAAGGGATGGGCCCTTATTGAAGAGATGGCCACCCACTGTGCTGAGTATGGAAACCCGAGGGATGGTATTAGAACAGTTCATGCAGTTGATAAGCAAGTTGTAGCTCAGCTGGAAGCCATGAATGCTAGGTTTGATAAGTTGGAGCTGCATTCTGCTGGGAAGCCTCAGACGGTCCATTTGCTTACTAGAGGGGAGACTGTCACATGTGAGAGGTGTGGGAGCAACGACGGTCACACTGTTGTTGGGTGTCTTACAGAGAAGGAACAGGTCCTTGCTTTTTCAACAATACAGGCAAGGAGGGGGTTCCTATTATAATAACCAAGGGGCAGTCCATCCCAATTTGAGGTGGACAAGTCAAAATGTGCTCAATCCTACCCCTCCTCCGCAGCAGCAGTAGCCATATGTCCCTCCTCATAAGGCTCAACAAGGTTTTCAGAAGCCACCTTCCTTTCCTACACCTAATCAAGGTGCATCATCTTCTGGTGGGGTAAGTGAGATAGGTGAGTTGAAGACGATGTTGCAGTCTTTGACAAAGCAGTGGCAACTAAGTCACCAACAAAAAGATGCATCTACCAAGGCACTTGAAACTCCAGTTGCCCAGTTAGCCGCGAACTAGTTCACAAGGAAACCGGGACATTTACCATCACAAGCCGATAAGAACCCACATGAGACGGTGAATTTAATTAATTTGAGGAGCGGTTATTCATATGAAGGACCAAAATCAGACCCGGGGAAGGTAATTACTGCAGATGAACAGTGCACTGTCGAAGAAAAAGAGCTGACGACAAAGAAAGTACTCGATCGACTAATTTCTGGGGGTCGATCGAGTAAAAATGCTGAAGAAAGGACTCAATCGAGTGGAATTTCTACTCGATCGAGTGAACAGGAAAAAGAAGAGCTCGATCGAGTAAATAAAACTGTTCGATCGAGTGAATTTACTGAAGAATCTGCTCGATCGAATGATATTTTTGGTCGATCGAGTAATGCTGATAAAGAACAACTCGATCGAGAGCCTGCTAGTGCTCGATCGAGTGAAAAATCACCTGAAAGACCACGTTCGAGAGGAAATAAGTCTCGATCGAAGGATTTAGAGCTTGATCTGGCTGATACATTGGAAGAGAGGAACAAAGGGCTCGAGATACCCATCACGGTGCCTTTCCCGAGGCGTTTGCAGAATACTAAGGCTAATCAACAATTCGGCAAATTTGCCGAACTCCTGAAAAGCTTGCAAGTCACTGTGCCATTCGCCGAATTGCTGACACAGGTACCCTCTTACCTTCAATTTATGAAAGAAATGTCATCGCGTAAGAGGCACATTAATGATCATGAGACGGTAGCTTTGACCGAGGTAGGGACGGCCCTAGTTCAGAATAAGTTACCTCCCAAACAGTCAGACCCGGGTAGTTTTTTTATTCTGTGTCATATTGGTACCCACTTGATTGATAACGCGTTATGCGATCTTGGCGCTAGCGTGAGTGTCTTACCGCTGTCTCTGGATAAGAGACTTGGTTTGACAAAGTTTAATTGCACAAATATGACTGTTCAGATGGCCGACCGTAGTATATCACGGCCACTAGGTGTCATAGAAGACATACCTATTAAGATCGGGAGGTTCTTTATTCCCGTTGACTTCGTTGTACTTGACATCACCGAAGATACCCATACTCCTATCATTTTAGGGAGACCATTTTTATTTACTGCCCGTGCAGTGATATACGTCGGGGGCAAGACATTGACTTTCCAGGTTGGGGACGAGGAATTGATATTCCATCAGTCTAAGTCCCGAAGGGCTCCCATGCCAGCTCAGCCTTGCAATGCCCTCTCTTCTACTGACCCTCCTATTGACACTCCAAATGAAGATTTGGAATATTGTGCTGCTATCGTGACCCCTCCGCCTCAGGTTGAGAGCAAAAAGGAGGAAAGTTCGTCTGTTTTCCTTGCTGCAGGTACAGATGAAAATAATGAAGGAGCTGTTAATGGTTATTGTGCAATTAATGTCATTCAAAGTGGGAGTGATGATGTTAAAGCTGGTGAGAAAGGAGTAAGGACGAGAAGACTTCGCGCGTATGTGGACGTCAATTATTCTCCTCTTAACGATTCAAGTTCAAGCTCATGGAAATTGAAGAGGACGATTAATGTTGCTGAGATGACGTCCTCCAGTCAGAAGCCCTCCAAGGGGCTACTGAATTGCTTTGAGAAGTGAGCGGGGAAATGCCCCGTGTACCAATTTTGTAAAAACAAATTTTAATTTCTTTTGGATTTTTTTATTGCTTTTAATAAGGACAATTAGAATTTAGACATTTTAGCATAGATTAGAAGACTATAGACTGTTACTATTCGTATTTGGTATTTTGGGATATTTTTGCGAGTGTTTTTATGCAGGTTTGTGGAATTATACGCAAATTCAAGAACTTACACGAGGAAAAGAGCTCGATCGAGTACTTTTTGTACTCGATCGAGTGAATTCTGTTCGAGCGAATAATCCCATATTACACGATCGACAAAAGCCGAAAAGGGGAGTTCTCGATCGAGTAACTTTTTACTCGATCAAGTAGATGAATACAATAAGTTCTTGATCGAGTAGTTCTAAACCACTCGATCGAGTGAAATTGGAAATTACACGCAGGGAGTCTCTTTAACTCCCTCCTTTGTTTTATTATTTCATTTCTTCTTCATTATTTCGCCTCTTCTACCTATTTGCGATAAAAAAAACCCCAAATTCTGAATTTTTCTTACCCATTTACCAAATCCACCACCTACATTTTGTTCCTTGGGAATTAATTGTCATTTGCCCTCTACTTTCCCTTTGATTTACGTGGTTTTAGACAGTCAATTAAGGGTTTTAGGGTTTCGCGGTTTTTCTATCAAAAATCGCCATTGTTGCTTGTTGATTATCGATTAATTGCTATTTCTAGGTTCTTTATCATCAAGTAAGTAATTCCTACACTTCTTTGCATTTTAATTTCACTAATTTTGCTTTTTATAAAGTTAGTTAGGAATTAGGGTTTCGGTGCTCATTTTAGGTCGAATTTTTCGACTATAATTTTGATTCAATGCTTAATTTGATTAACTTGATCATTAATTCCCATACCACATTGATGATTAACATGTTTAATTAGAAATTTTTCGAGAAATTTGTGATTAGGGTTCATCTTAGTCGAAACTTTCGACTGTCATTGGGTCTATACTGCTGGCTATGCTTAATTCGTCTCAATTGTTGATTAAACTGCTGCCATTGATGCTTGTTATCCCCACCCTATCACTGTTTACTAGTCTTATTCGAATTTGTCGAGGAAAATTTGGGATTTTTGGGGCTATTAGTCGAATTTTTTGACTGTCTTTGGGAATTTTCACGCTGTTTTCATGCTATTTTCTTATCAAATTCCCTTGCCCTATTTGTTTAGGATGGATTCTAGCTCTGTGCCTTCCACTAGCTCGACTGTCAGTCCATCCTTGTCTGAGACGGTGGCCCCTGCTGTCACCACCGCCTCCGTACCTGCTAGTACCACAGCCAGTGGCTCTGTTTTCCTTAATTCCACTGCCGGTACTGGTTTTGCTCCTGCTAGCCTGTTTCAGCTACCACCTCAGTCACAACCACTACTATTGCTAGCACTGCTGCTAGCTTTTCTTCCTCAGTGGCAGTCTCTGCTGCATCTACTGCAGTAGCCACAACCTCTACTTCAGCCACGGTGAGAACATCTGTGGCGGACTCACCTGCAGCCGCAGCTGCTTTTAGGGCGGCCCTAGTTCCTCTTAGCGTCACTGGACGGTCTTCTACCTCAGGTTCAAGAGGCCGGGGTCACGGTCATGGTCATGCTACACTTACTCCTAGCGTGTCTACTGGCATGGTTACTATTCGGGCAGACGACACCGTCCGATCCCAGAGGGTTGGCCACACCCTTCCTTCTACTGGTACCCAGCTGAGGGGTACCCAGAGCCTGCTAGTGAGGAGGAGGAGGAGGACGAGGACGAGGACCCGGCGGCGGCGGCGGAGAGAGCTCGAGCTGAGCAGAGGAGGAGGAGAGAGCAGGAGGTGGACCCGGACTACACCGTGACGGTGGAGGACGTGACGGAGGAGACTAACGAGTAGCTGCTGGTCTACTTTCTTCCCCAGTTTTATGGCTGGTTTGGGGAAGTTAGTGTTTTGTCTGTCTATTCTCGCTCTTTTATTTATTTTGTCTCCTTTTTAATTTATTGTTTTTAATTCTTTATTGGTTGTATATTCCCGTTCCCCTGTATATATCTGCTGGTGTATGCTGGAGGACAACGAGGGCGTTGTCCGTTTGATTTAGGGAGGGTATTGCTGCATCCTTTTGAGTCTGCATTTGCATTTATTTTGCATTCACGTTTATATTTTCAGCTTGCATTGTTTATTTATTTCATTTAAATTCAAAAAAAATATTTAGAAAATTTTCAACTAAATTCAAACAAATATTCACGTTTATTTTGCATATAGGTTGAGTCGGAACGGTTGATTTCCGTGATGAAATTGCACTATAAGTTGTCATTTTACTTGAGCCTTGCACGTTCGTTGATAGTTATTAGCTTTGTCATACGCATAGTCTATGAGTTTTTGTTCAAATATAGCTGACTTTTTAGGCTTGACCTGATAAATTGGCAACCTACTTTACAATTTCTGAGATTTAGAGCCCATAACTGGTGACATTCATGACCAGTTCATTAGGAATTGAGAGTAGTACTCCTTGCATAACATGTTCATCATTTTTGCACTTTTATGGCATTAGATTTCTTGTCAAATGCACACATTCGGGTTTGTGGTCGGTGTCACATGCAGGGAGGTGCATGCAAATTTTCCCCTTTTCTTATATTTTTCACCCATTTAGCTTCACTTAAGCTAAAACTTGCCTTTTTGACCCATTAGCTACATCCCAAACTGAGCCTGCCAAGTCAAGCTAGTTTAGTATGTCTTTTATGGTATGATTTTCCGTCTGCAATTTGGCCCGTATCATTTTGATTGGACATGGTGTAAATAAAGGAAGGAGGAAAGGAAAAAAAAAAAGAATTGAAAAAAAAGAGGAAAAACGTGAATGAGAAAAAAAAATGAAAAATGAAAAAAATCAGAAAATCACGTGAAAACCAGGAAAGAAAAGTTCCAAACAATTTTGAGCTGGTTTGCTTTTTGAGACCGTCTATGTTCACTTTTATATTGTGACGGTCTCACTCCTCCGTTTTATTCCATTGTTTTGAGGAGATAGTGTATATGATTAGTGAGTTGTGTTGCCAAATGAAGGGCACTTGTACTTTATTTTTCAGTCAGTTGAGATTTGGACATTCTTATATGGTCCTGTTAGGAACTAGCTTGGCGCTTTTACCTCCACATACCATAACTTGTTTTGCCTTTTCTCACCTGAACCTCACTATTCCCATATCATTTGTAAGCCCTCGGCTGTGACGGACATTATTGGTTGGAGTGTGTGCATTAGTACTTGAATTGTCTTTCATTTTTGTTGCATGCATGCTATGTAGGTCGCAGTTAGGTGAATGACTGCTTCTCTTTCTCTCTTTTACATATAATTTTCACCCTTTGCTTCATGAGAGAAGAGTTACCACGTGAGAGTCCGATTTTGTTGGTCTTGCAAGGTCGATAGGTCGGCTATATTTCTAAACAACTTATAACTCGTTTGCGTATTGACTGCATAGCTGTAATTGTTAATCTTTGTTGCATTAAACTGGTTCAAGTAGACAAGTTAAGCTAGCTCTGAGTTTTCATTTCCGTTCCATTAGTTGCATTTTAGTTTACTCGAGGACGAGTAAAGGTTCGGTTTGGGGAGATTTGATACGTGCATTTTGTATAGTCTTTTTAGCCTATTTTAGCACGTATTTCTATGTACTTTCGTACTGTTTATATACTTTGGTTCGTTTTGTCCGTTTTGTAGGAATTAACGTGATAGTAGTGGAATCGTACCATTTTCGTCCCTTTTTGCATGCATTTTGAGGAGATAGAATTGTTCAGAGTGAGATCTTGCATTGGGATGCGTGAAGGAACGGTCTACGGAGCAGTCGGTCACGAGTTTGAGATGTTTTGGAGGAAGAATACTCGATCGAGCTGTTTTATTGGCCGATCGAGTGGTTTCTATGGCTGAGGTTGGTCGATCGAGTAGTATTGTACTCGATCAAGAAGTGCTGGAATTAGGAGTTGCTCGATTGAGTAACAATTTTGGTCGATCGAGTAGATATTTTGGAGAAGTACTCGATCGAGTTGTTTCAGACTACTCGATCGAGTGGTTTTGGCTGTCATAGGCTTTAATTAGTCCGTAAAATTGTTTTAGATATTGGACTTAGTAATTTTCTATTTAAACGCATAATAACTAGGTCATTAGCATTCAGTTTATCTTATTTTTTTCATCTTTCACAGTAAAGACTGCGTTGCTTTCTCTCTTTCACTGTAACTTTTGGTTTCGGATTTTCTCGCTCGGATTTGTTTGTTCTTTACGCCGGACTCTTGCGATTGTAATCTCTTTCTCCCTTTTTAATATTAATATCTCTTTTATTCATCTTAATTACTTGTTTTGTTCTTTCTTAATTTCTGCCCTAATCTTTGTTTATGCATTTTAATTATTATTTCATCATGCCTAATGTTAGTTTATTCTTTGTTGTTAGTTTTGACAATATTAATAGCATGTGTAGCAAATCTGTTTCATGTTAGGATTACGGTATCTACGGTATAAATGTGACGATATAGTAAATATGTTAGATGAATTAATTGTGAGACTCTGTCCCCATAGCAATATAACTGTATTTACCGACTTAGTTGAGTGCACGCTTCTGAGTCACCTTTTTAATCTGGTTAAATTTAATCCTAGATCGGAAGATTGGACTAAATAGACATGCTATGAACAGTAGACTACCCTGACGAGGACAAAAGTTAAGTTAGTAGGAATCTAGGGTAGAAAGTGGACCGGAAGGACCTTTCTATATCTGTCTCGCAGTAATTTATCTAAGTTGTTTACAGTTGAGTCACTGGACTACTGTAGTGAACCGAAATCCTGACATGTCCCTTCTCTATTGATAGCTTGTTCTCATTTTCTGCCTTTATCGCTCTTTCTTTATTTCTCTTTCTTTAAACCCTTAATTAGTTTAGAAAACCAATCACAAACCCCTCCCCCCCCCCCAATTTGTGACCAAATAGACGGACTCTTACAGCTATCTTGACTCCCTGAGGAGATCGACCTGACTTCCCTAGCTATATAGTTAGTTTAGTTAGTTATTTTTTATAGGTAAATGACAGCCCTGTCAGTTGGTTTCATACCCACCGGATCGTCCTTCTTAATTGCATGTTCGATGATTCCTACCGAGTCTGAGGAGAATTACAAGTGGTTGTTGAAGAAGTTAGCTGACATTTTAGATGTCACGGGAGCGTCCCCTTCTGTTTTTGTCACCGACCGGGAATTGGGTTTGATCAACGCTCTTGGGGTAGTATTTCCCAAGGTTGATCATTTGTTGTGTCGATGGCACATGAACAAAGCCATCAATGGTAAAGCCTTGGAATTCTACCGTACTGAGGGTATGAAGAAACATATCATCACAAATCCAGAAGACGGTTGGAATAATGTGATCAATGCACTTACCGAGGAAGCGTTTCAGCACGCTTGGGTGTGTTTCAGTCATAAGTGGAGACGTATGTCCGATTATATACAGAGAGCTTGGGGTAAACACGCAGGGAAGTTTATTGTATGCTATACAAACGAGGTCTTCTATCTTGGTAATACGGCAACTTCCCGTGTTGAGTCAGCACATTCTCTATTGAAGGCTTGGTTGAAATCTAGTCATCTCACACTTGATACCATGTGGTCCTGTATCCATGGCATGCTAGAAGTTCAACACTCCAAGATTAACAAAGAACTCGAAGATGAAATGGGTAAACCAAGGATAACATCCCGTAATTTCTCCTTATTGCAAGGGAACGTGTCTACTAAGGCCATAGAGTTAATGGAGAAAGAACTTTTCAGAGGCCTTGGATTGGGTATCGGGTTGGAGGATGGATGCCGACACGTGCTACGAACGACTCATGGATTACGTTGTCCATGCAATTTGGTATCTTTGCACAAAAGAGGTAGGAGGGTCCATCTCGAGGATATTCATGTCTTTTGGAAGACATTGGTGTATGATATTCCTCAACAAATGCCGAAAAATGATGGTGATTTATTTGAGGAATTAGTTGACGGTGTGAGAAACAGTGACCCGGTTAAACTAAGGGCAGCCATAGACTTGTTGCGTGATTTCTCCCACCCGGAGGACCAAGAGATTTTGCCACCCCCTATTAATGAGCAACCGAAAGGCCGTCCGAGAGGTTCTATAACTAGAAACAAGTCAGGTTTCGAGCATGTAGAAAGGAAGTTCTGGACACCAAGTACTCACGGTTCAACAAATGCAGATCAATCACAACAACGACTTGGTAATTTCGAATCAGGACCTCCTGGTGCTCCTTTGGGAAGGAACTTTACCATTGGCCTTATATCATCATGGGCCAAACGCTGGGGTGTTCCTAAGGTTATGTAGGGCCACTTCGATGGTTGGGTGGATGTTGGAGATGACGGTCATTGTGGGTTCTGAGTAATATCTCATACCCAGCGGGGCCAAGAGACAGATTATATAGTTATGCGGGAATGGTGTTCGAGGGAGATGAGGAGCGACGATATATACAGAAAGTTGTTTGGAGTTTATTGATCACCAACCACCGGTATCACAGGGTTTGAGGAAGCACTTCGACGAGTTGAGTTTTTTGAGCAGATTAGTTGTGGGCCGGACCACTGGATGTGTAGTGACAATTTGCTAGTGTTTGCAACGCTTTTCAACTGGACGATATGTGTGATTGGTCATACACGAGGGGAAAACGGGAAGAATGTTTGGGAAGGAAGTTGCAACACTATCTATCATGCCTTTGAAGACCCGAACGGAAGGCCGGCTACCGTATGGTATTTTGTGGATTGTCCTACACCATAGCCATTGGATGCGGTTGCATTCTAGAGCCCCCCTGAGAGTCTGCCTATGCCGCCACTTGAGCCCGCTTGGTTGACCTACCGAGATGCTAGTGTTTCTCACCTAGATACTTTGTACCAACAGGGCATTGACAATTGGCAAGCATTCATGAGAGAGACCCCGAGAAGACGTCGTAGAAGCCGAAATTCTGATACTGCGACAGTTATCTCAATTAGTAGTTGTTCGGATTGAAAAAATTATTAAGTTCACTTGTGTAATATATTTTAGGGTTTTTTTCTTGTATGCCCCTATGTTTTTTGTTTAGGTTTTTCTCATGTATACCCCTGAAATTTCTGGCAAACCATACAAACGCATAACAATCATATTACTAATTCTGAAATTTCTGGAATTCATAGCAACTGATACAAATTTGGAAATTTTTGCAAATACTCACTACTTCATAACAATGGCTAACATAAGGAAAACAAACAAATACAAGATACACTTGAAATAAAACTTCATCATCCTTGACAAACCCGAAATCTCTTCTTTTAAACCTATCACTTGCTCTTTCATGACATTTCCACTTGATACATCATCAGCTTCATCTTAAAATGCTATCTTCAACCTTTTTGTTACTGTCAAATGATTTTCAGTCAACCACGTCACAAAATTATTGCAATCTAAACACTTAAAATACGCTTTCATTGGATTATTAATTGACCCTGAAATCTTGATGATAGCGTTTTTCCCACAACGATTGCAACATTGATTCTTAAAATTAAGGCCTTCTATTGGGTGGTTTGTTCACATTGAGGATGATGTCGACATAAGTAGAGAGATGAAGAAGAAAATAGAAGTGAAAAATAGAAGATGTTAATATAGTTGAGATTTAGGACAAAATGGAGGGAATATAACCGTTACACTTCAAAAATCTAACCGTTATAATTCAAAAATAACCGTTACAGTTCAAAAATAACCGTTACAATTCAAAAGTAACCGTTACAATTCAAAAATAACCGTTATAATTCAAAAATAACCGTTATAATTCAAAAATAACCGTTTTGAACTGACTTCTTATAAATAGCCCATGCTATGTCAATTTCAATCACAACATCCCATCCTATTCACTCACTACAATACTAAAATGGTTCTCACAAATACTCAGAAAATTAGAGCTTATCAACTAAGAATCGCTCAAATTGTTACGGATTTACCAGGGTTAGTTTCTCGCCTTGAATTAGTGGTTCCTAGTGCCACTGTATAGCACTTGCTTGAAAATCCTCCACTTGGCAGCCTTTGTATCATCTTAGATGGAAACCCGGATCAGATACTAACTCCAGCAGTTACTGATGAGGTTGTTTCTGATGAAACATTAACCGAGAAGATGTGGGAGTTTCGCAGGTTAAAAAGTGATCTCCTTGTCTATTTTGAGCGTATCCTGACCGTGCTCAATTACGCAAGACTATCAGAATTATGTGCCGGTAGAGTGTTCAGCCTAGGAAATGTCAAACTCGACATCACTGATTTCTTGGAACAATATGATACGTGCATATTCTATACACTTTATTAGCGGTTTTGGCACGTATTTCTATGCGTAATTGTTAGCTTTAAGCTATTATTTCTCCCGAAACGGTTTACTTTGGATTTCATATGTCATTATTATAGGAATGATCGGAAGTAAGCTAAATCAAGCTTTTATTTGTTCCCGGGGGCATTTTATGGAAACTATGAAGTTAGAAGCTCGGAATTAGATCGTCTCGGAATGAGTGCATGAAGTTGGAGGGTTGGAAGCTGCTACAGTGCACCTGGTCTATCGACCAGAGACCCCAGTCTATCGACCATGGAGTTCAGCAGAGGAAGCAGTGTTGCCAGCACTGTACTGGGTGGTCGATCGACCGTGTCACTTGGTCGATCGACCAGGTTTTGAAGCTGCGGGTTCTTTTTACGCGATTGTCTTTTGAAAGCCCACTTGTAATTTATCTTTTGGGCAGAACTATTCTAGTAGAACGTAACAAATAATTTAGGTTATGCTTTTTATTATGGAAGAACTGAAGTTTTAGACCTAGTTTTGGAAACACGAAGTGGAGGCTACGAATTACAATCAATTGTTTGTTCATCGAATTCTTTAGTAAGCTTTAATTCGATTTCAATCTTTTCTTATTCTGGTTTGTTTATTTCTAGTTTCTTCCAATTTATATGTAAGCAATTCAATCTCAATCCCTTAGTTTTAATTCTAATTCAATCATGTCAATTTTATCCCGTATCTTTAATTTTGCAATTGTCATATTCTTAATCATGCGTAGCTAAATTCCTATGCTAGGAATTAGGGAATCCATGGCGTTATGAGTTGATTTTATTAAGTTTAGTTGAACCCGTACCGGACTTATTTACTTTTGTGAGATTTTACCCCTTGCTAGATTGAGAGATTAGCGAAGTTAGATTTCTCACAAGTAATTGGAAAGACTAGTGGAGCGAAAGCAAGCTAGCTTCATTCTAGGGTGAAAGAAGACCGAGAGGCTTAGTTCGAATAGGGACTAAGAGGAACTATTTGATATCCTGAGACGGTATTGGACAGACCTTGATTTTACTTGACTGACCTTTAAGCCATGGTGAACCGAAGTTCCTAGCTGATTTTTATTATCTATTTTAAACTTCATTCAGATTTCAGTAATTATTTTAGAATCAACCAACCAAACCCCCCCCCCCCCCCCCAAACAATTGTTACTACAATAGATTAAAAATAGCAAATATAATTGATCTTGTCTCTCTGTGGTTCGACCCTTACTATCACTAGCTATAGTTTTAGTTTGGTTTATAAATTTAATTTTGATACAAAACGACGGTATCACAATATGTAGCTTGCCAACCTGTAGAAATTGAGGCTCGAGATTATGTACAAGATCTGGATTCGTCATCTTCATCATCGGAAGATAATTAAGTTCGATAGTTATTTAATTACGTTTTAATTAAGTTGTATTTTCAATTTATGTCGTCGTTTCATTTCCATTTAACTACGTATTAACTCCCGTTGTATTTTCAATTTATGTTTTACCTTATTAAGTTTTGTCTCTGTATTATGTCCTACTGTTAAATTGTATCGTGTTAAAAATTAAGTTCTCGGCTACGTTTAATTTCCGTTAACTACGTTTTAATTTGTATCGTTTTACTACGGGATTGATCAATAAAAAGATTACTAAAATTAAATTAATGAAAACAAAAAACCATAAAAATTATCCATACAAAGATACTAAAATATCCATACAAACATAATCTAAACAAAGAGACAAACATAAAAAATAAAAACAAACTAGTCGTCATACACGTCTTCATAGTAGAGACGTATGTCCGCAAACAAATCCTCTAGAGTCTCTCTCTCGGCCTCCTCACTAGTTTGCTGGAAGACGTTCTTGAATTTACGACTAAGAGCTAGGGCGACCTCCGGCTCCTCTTGAAACTCAACAGACCGAAAATGGAGGCGGTGTGAGGAGGGATACAAATAGGGGTGTGAAATCTCCGCATACCAAGTCATGTATCCATCACCATACTCAAAAGGCATATATGCTTTCCTTGACAGTTTTCGTAATGGTGTGATTAAATTTTCGCTCCCCCATGTCCTATCGGGCTCTTGCCCGAAGTCCAGCCTGTAATTCCCGTTCGCCGCCCGAGACTCAACAATCGGAATAGGCATCGGGACCGGGATAGCCTGAATATACCCAAACCGACGCATGCACCGATCCAGCTGGTACGACTCTACTATATCAAGATGCCTGATAAAACCCGAGTAAAGCGATACTCTGCAAGCTCCCTGGGGACGGTTCCCGTAGGGCAACCATCGGACATGCTCCGACCTAAGATCGTCCAAACTATAACGATACATCTGAAAAGTATGAGAATCGCCCTTAGCCCGAGGCAAGCTGGCCCAAGCCTCGACTAGAGGACGGTCCTCAAAAAAGAATCCAGCGCCGGGTCAGAACCTGGGAAAGTACTCGTATATCCATGCATAGGAACCAACCCGATCAAGACTATCAAACAAAGGCAACAACTGAGCGGACACCCTATCACCACTCTTATCCATGAAAAGAGTATGACCCAGTAAAATCAAGAGGTAAGCCCGTAACGAGTCATGCTCGTTCCCTAGGTAAAAGATATTCCTCAAGTCTGATGTAAGTAAACCGCCATTCTTATAGCGCGGTGGTACAACATCGGACTCAGGAACTCCATAAAACCTCGCAATCTTCCCCCTCAGACCACTATCATCAGCCTCGACCAAACTGTCCACGCGCACCCACTCACCACTAACAGGTATCCCAAGAATATGATGGACATCATGGAGTATGATACTGATCTCTCCAAAAGGCATACGGAAAGTGTTAGTATCCAGGTGCCACCTCTCGATAAAAGCACTAAGGAGTTTATCGTCTAGACCGGTGGTAAAACACTCCCTCAAAATCTCAAGCCCGCTCGCCTCTAACCTAGCGGCAACAACCTCACTGAGACATATCTCCCTAATCTCCCTCACAGCTTTCGTCCTCTCTTAGAGCTTGATCCACGACCTCATATTCTCCGGGTTAGGGTCCGACCAACAGTTTGTTAGGTTCATATACCTATTATTAGACTCCTCTAATAGTGAACAAATTAACTTGTTAATTATATGTTCTTTAGATCTAGTGCATGCATAACAAAATGAAAGATTTATAAGAAAAACAATGTCCCTTACATTGAAGGTTGGTTCGAAATATAGGGCACAAGTAAGGTCACCTTCCTTCACTTGTTCTTGAGCTTAATATGATGGATGATCTTCCAAGATCCCAAGTATAAAAATCCTCCTTAGATTGCACCCAAGACTTACCCTTAAACTAGTATACTAATTAACTAGATTATTATACTAGTATCCTTAAAATGTATTCTAATATTGTTATTATTACTAAACTACTAACCTTGTTTTAATATTAAAATGGATGAACAATTTATTGTAAATCTCTAAAAACTTGTTAGAGAAAAACTAGAGAGAAGGATGAGCAAACTCTTGCATGTAGATGTGAATGAATGAGTAAATTGTAAAATGAGAACAAAAAATTCTCATAAAGAGAAGGAGGGAGCACGGTTGGAACAAGGGAGTAATGCCAAGAATTGGAATCTCCTTTTCCTTTTACTCTTACCAACATATTAGGTGTGTAAGGCTAGTGTGTGTAGGAATGATTACACATTGCTTTATCGCATAAAATAATCAACTACACACCACCATGACACCCTTCATTTCGGTCCATGCCTTAAAATGGACTACCATTTTATTTCGTCAATTTGTTATTTGTCACACAATATGTCTCATGTAATATTTTACATGTTATTAATTAATTTAATGCATATTTATCCCATAAATATCATTTTACAAATTAATTAAATTACATACCACAAATTGACTAGTGATACTTGTTCACATAAATAAAATGGGTCATAAAATTATAATTCACAACATCTTGTAATTATAATTAATCATTCATTCTAATCTCTTTTGTTTCTCAAACAATAAGCAATTTTAGTAATAAAGCATTTTTATTACCAAAATAAATCTTATTTAATCCCATTACAATAAGATATCAATATTCTCTCTCACAAGTAAATTGTTCACTTTTAAGGAATTGATTACCTCGTATCGTCATACAATTAACCAATTTATCCATTAAGGGAATTGTCCTTTAGGTGTGACCTTAAGGGATCAACTGACCACCACCGTCACACGACAATAATGTCAAACTCTAGTCAGCCAATCATTACCGATTAATGACAATCAGTTGATTATATAATAAATCATCCCTCACGTATTCTTTATATGAGATTTAATAATGATACTAAATCATGTGATCGCACTATTGTCGAGGACACATTTCCCAACAATCTCCCACTTGTCCTAGAAAAGTGTGCGTCACCATTTCTTTTGTCCTATTACAATCTCCCACTCAATGCAAGGTGTCTTGCAGGTCGTAGTTACACTTGATCATATCTTGAGTGGTTTTCTCGATCTGGAGATTAACCGTCTGACCGGAATTATCTATCATAGATACCTACCGAGCATGGCCACGCATTTCCAGTTAACTACTCCTCGAGTGGCCTTGAGATTTCAAACAACCCTGACAAGGGGTGGACAATTCCTATCGCCCTATTCCCTTCGTTCAGCCACGATCCATCATAACCCATAATATACCCAGTTTGACCTCATTTACGAAATCGTAGAGTATAAATCAAAGCTAATCAGAAGTTGTGCCAACTTGGGCGAATAGTCTCTAGTCAAAAGAATTGACTCATAAGAATACTATATTAGCTCTTGCCACGACCAGGCTTTATGAATTACCAGAACTCTATAAGCGGTCATTTGCCCGACGAGTGTCCCATACACTCTGCCTATGTGATCGACTAGTCATCCCATATGACTCTATGGCACTTGAACTTGCCATCAATCGCATCACACTCTAGTCACTTCGAGACATCACCTCATATAAGTAACTAGGGGCGAATACCATGTCAATCCAGTTCACTTTAATGGGGTTCAATTTGTCTCTACAACCCATTCGGATACGACAAGGAAGCGGGTGAGTTTAATAAAACTCAAACGATAAATGCGATTATCACATATGAATAGTCAATACATTAATACTACTTCATATCTTATAATCTTTAGTGTATTATAAACACTAGTTTATAAGCAATAAAAGCTTGGAAAGTGGATATACCCGATATCCATGTATTCCAACTTTTTCAATCCCTATTTCCTTCCATTCAATGTCATGTCTAACGACATGAATTTATCCAGGTATATGTCTAGACTTCTTACTAGACTTGGGCTCTTTAACTTGAAAGATGCTCCCACTGTTATCGCATAACTTGTACTAAAGTCATTTGTTGAGGGATTCACCCTTAATCCCTACGTTGATCTTTTTGTCACAATTTACTTAGATTCCTTTTGTAGAATTTGCAATGCGCGATACTAAAATACTTTTCTAATCTCTTACTCCTTAGTCAATAGGTCACCCTAGGATTTCAACAAATCCCTTTTGAGTTTGGAAACTAAAGTTTGTGCAACACTTCAACACCCAACTTAGTTTGTCATCCAAACATGTGAACGAATCCTTAATTCTTCTCAAGAATCACAAGGATGTTCTTTAAGGCTTTCACAAGCCATAATGTAGGAATTATCCCTTAATTGACTTGTTATGCTCTCAGCATATATCACATCATGGCACGTGCGTCTGTTGGCATACATGATCTTTCTAATGGCGGAAACATTAGAATTCGATTTCATGTGATCAACAACTTAATAGGTTCAGTGAATGATTATGACTCCATCATAGTAATTCTACTTCCATCAACATGAATAGACTATTTGACTTTGTTGTTGTACAACAGATGTGAAATATCTTATCCTCATATGACTCTCAACTCTATGCCAATATTCTCTCACATAGATTCAAAATCTAGAATACTTTGCATCCCTTTCCAAGTCTCCCAATTACTCTTGCCAGAAGAGAGCATTGGTACATTATTCTCAATAAGTAATATGTTATCAACATATAAGACAGGGAGAAACAATTCTAGCTCCCACTTAACTTCATGTATATCACGATTCTTCAATCATAGCAATGAAACAATTCACTATAATCACATGAACGAAAAGTATAATCCTTTAATGCTTTCTTAAGATCATTCTAAGATCACTTAAGAAAGCTACGCATAATATGTTAGGATTCTTAGATCTTCATCTAAGATTTTGTGTTTCAAACACTTCCTTCTCTAAATTCCCATTTTAGAAAAGCGAATTTTATTTGCCAGTTTTTTTTTATTAAAATGAAATGTGGCAAGTCCTAACACAATATATCTTGATCAACATCTTCATGTAAATCTTATGCATTAATGTACTGTAGAGCTCTATTTACTTTTGAGGAGACCCTCGCCTTAAAGTAAATCTACTCATGAGCAACAATTTTCGGATTGTAATGCTTCGGCTCGTATGTAACAAGGTCATGATACTATCACTTTCACAAAGTATTATTTTTAAACAATAAGACATGTATGATAAACTCCCACTGAACTATGCTCTCATACTATCTTCATAGATTATAGTTCAATACCAACTCCCACTCTATAATTCCATTACTTTCACAAAGTAACATTTCAACTATAAGAGATGTTTGTGACGATTCAATCTACTCCCACTCTATCTCTCAGAAATACATCTAACTTCTTGAGAGATAGTTTTGTGAGTCATAAACATATATATATTTAACGGAGTATTAGGAGTTTACCTAGACTATGTATTAGCTTTCAAAAGGCCATCCCATTCATGGCAGCTTAATTCATGAAATATGGCAGTCTGATTCATGTCATATGGTTTAATAGACTCTCTATTCTAGGTATCTCATGGTTGACCATCCGTTTAGAATTACTTGTCCGTATTAGATTGCAAATTCCCAAAATTGTGTTCAATAACTCAAACCAACTCATATTAGTTTGATCTTATGGGTAATGACACTAGGTCATAACCCATCTTTAATAAATCAATATTATTACTTAGATCTTTGCTACTACGATCGGATCGTAATGCTTTCGACTTTTCTTCAATTGGTTCTCTACACTATTTAGAAATTTCTCAAATGCTTCACTTTATAATTGATTACGTAAATATATACCCATATCTACTTAAATCATCGGTAAAAGTGACGAAGTAGTCATAAATCCCCTTGCGGTGATGCATATTTAGAACACATACATCGACATGTATTAGTCCCAACAAATCACTTGCTCGTGTTCCTTTACCACTAAAGGAAGTGCAAATCATTTTGCGAAGGACACAAGATTCGCATATTCCATATGATTGAAAATCAAATGGTTCAATAAACCTAGTCGACACTAGCCTTTAATGCGTTTCTCTATTACGTAACCAAATTGAAAAATCAAATGTACAAATCATTTGTATTACTAGTTATGAGTCTTTTGGATCGTATTATGTAGATATCATTGCTTGAGTTGGAAGTGTCTAAAACTTGTATATCATAAAGATAAGTGACATGGCTCACATCCATGTCTATATTCAATAAAATACAACAATTGTCTTTGATGACAAAATATAAATCCTTTCATGTCTCACATAGAAATGGAAATAATGTTTTAGACTAAGTGGGTACATAATAACAATTATGTAAATTATAACTCAAAGTTATTAGCAAAAACAAGTACATAAGTCCCTCTTGAATTGGCGGCTACCCTAGCTCCATTTCCTTGTCGGAGATTCATATCACTCTTGTTTAGCTTTTCCACATTTCCAAGTCCCACTTGGAGTAACTAGCCCAACTTTGATATCTTCCAAATACTTGGGGCAATTTCGCCTCCAATGGCCCATGCCATTACAATAATGACATTCCTCATAGGATTTGGCACCCTTCTTGGTCTTGGTCTTGGTAGTCCCACTATCCATTTCCAATTTATAATCAGGTTTGGGTTTCTCGCCCATTTTTGCCTTCCCTTTATTAATACCAACACTCCTTTCATTTGTAAGGACACTCTTGCTAGAACTCCCACTCAATTTGATATTTCTCATTGTTTCTTCAAACAAGGATGCCTTGGGTTTTGTAAGATTTTCTTCACAAGATTTTCTTTCCAAGGTGGTGGGCAATAATATTGGAGTGGGTGGAGTGGAGGTGGTAAAGAAGCAAAAATTTCCATCCTGACCAATGCCAATGCGTAATTCTCTAATCGTATCACTGTCATACTCGGAGCATTTTTTATCAAATGATTGGAGCCATGTATCAACGGTGATTGGTGTAGGAGTATTAGATGAATTCATTGCATATTATTTAACTACAAAAACGGAAAAGAAGGAAATAATTAACATCTATCATTTTAATAATACTCGTAAATTTAACTACAAGTATTGCATTTATATAGTGACCTCCACCCAACTATATAAATGATTCGGAGATCCAAATTCATATCCACTCGGGCACGGTGAGCCGATTCATCCCTTATTAATATAACTCGGTGGATTAACACTTTAATCGATTCTACTTTTAGAACTCTCGGTCGATAAAAATTAATCTAATTTTCATGTTTAGCCCGGAACACATGCGACTACGGTCAACAATACTTCCGTTGAGCTCAATCCAAATTTCGATGTAATAACATTTTACTACCCCACTTCGCCAACGTAACAAGGTTTGTATTACGGTGAAGCCGGATTAACTCCCTTATGAAATTGGTACTTCATGGGTTCTACTATTTGGTAAGGCTATATCTCAATTATTATATGTGAGAGGTCTTTGTCAATTTATTATATATCACGTTTTAAGTAAATTAAAGCGGTAAACTACGATAATTATAATTGACACGGTCGATGACTCGATATGATATGCATGTGTTGTTATGGCGATTTGGCAATGCATGCAACATATTAAAAGAAATGCAAAGCAATAAATAAAATTCCTAGTATGGCCTTCCTATAATAGAAAATCAAATAATCTATTACATATTCGGAAACCAACTCCTTTGGTCCCTTGAATCTTCAAGTGGCACGCCTCCCAAGACACCGTCTTCGTCGGATCACCTTTCCGAATGGCACCGTCTTTGAAGATGCTCCATAATTAAAAATAATAATAAAAATACAAAGCTATTCCTATTATACATTTGTAAAATGGAAAAAATAATAAAATAAAATAAAAGTGATACGAGATCACATTAAATTACAACCGAATCAATATTCCCTTTCATTACGGGTAATATCGATTAAAACTAAGGCCATACTAAGATAAAATTACATAATTCAAAATTATATAAATAAAAGACATTCAACAATTAAAATATGCAGCATTATAATATGTACCTATCATGCCAAATGATGTGCCAAATCGCCCTATTTAACTTATGTCGTACATATAACCCGGTTTTATGGAAATATGTGATAATAACCTTTTAAAATCACTAATTAACACTTAAATCACATCTAAGCTCAAGTTAATTATCCTAACACTTGTTAGGACTCAAAAATTAGTCATCACTCAATTTTTTGACAATAATTCAACTTGATTTAATTTTATGCTCGTTTTAGACCTTAAAATCATAATATTTATGAAATAAATCCAAATTAATTTATAAAAATTTCAAAATTTGAATTTTAAATTTTTGAACATACTGCAATAAATCCATGACACTAATAATGTCAAAAATCATGGTCAAAATTTTCGAATTAATTTTGAGAAAATATAGTTGCATTTTATCGGTTTTATCTCATAAAATACTTAAAGTATCCGAAAATTAATCCAATAATTTTTACAACTTTAGATCTGATTAGTGGGATATTTATGCAACTTAAAATAATTTTCTCGTGCCATGCAATATGTTTTAGCTATTTGTGCTAAAATAGTCACTATTTATTCCATTTTTACTCTAAAAATCTATAAATCATGCAAAGTAAGATCATTTAATCTAGAAATTTACATACACTCTTCAAATTTTGCATATGACAACATATTTAAAAATCATAGCTTAATTCAAAATTTAACTATTTTTAACCATTTTACCTCTTTTAATCCATTTTTATCTCATAAAAATCATAAATCATGCAATATTAATCCAATTAATATGAGTTTTTACACACAACTTTTAAAATACGCATGTGAGGTCATATAAAATTTCTAAGGTCAGAAACTTAGTTTAACTATTTTTAAAATTTTAATTCCCATTTTAGTCATAAAAATGTAATAAAATGACCAAAAATCATTAAAATGAGCAATAAATTTCCATAAATCATAAAAATGACCTAAAAATATTTTAGGACCAGAATATATAACATGCATGGTGATTTCGTGGCTTATACTAATAAATCACAAATTTTTAGTTTTATATGTTAACCTTTTAACTCGGAAAAACAATAACCGATTATGCATGCAACATTCTTATACTCTGATACCACTTGTTAAATTCATATACCTATTATTAGACTCTTCTAATAGTGAACAAATTAACTTGTTAATTATATGTTCTTTAGATCTAGTCCATGCATAACAAAATGAAAGATTTATAAGAAAAACAATGTCTCTTACATTGATGGTTGGTTCGAAATATAGGGCACAAGTAAGGTCACCTTCCTTCACTTGTTCTTGAGCATAATATGATGGATGATCTTCCAAGATCCCAAGTATAGAAATCCTCCTTAGATTGCACTCAAGACTTACCCTTAAACTAGTATACTAATTAACTAGATTATTATACTAGTATCCTTAAAATGTATTCTAATATTGTTATTATTACTACACTAGTAACCTTGTTTTAATATTAGAATGGATGAACAATTTATTGTAAATCTCTAAAAACTTGTTAGAGAAAAACTAGAGAGAAGGATGAGCAAACTCTTGCATGTAGATGTGAATGAATGAGTAAATTGTAAAATGAGAACAAAAAATTCTCATAAAGAGAAGGAGGGAGAACGGTTGGAACAAGGGAGTAATGCCAAGAATTGGAATCTCCTTTTCCTTTTACTCTTACCAACATATTAGGTGTGTAAGGCTAGTGTGTGTAGAAATGATTACACATTGCTTTATCTCATAAAATAATCAACTACACACCACCATGACACCCTTCATTACGGTCCATGTCTTAAAATGGACTACCATTTTATTTCTTCAATTTGTTATTTGTCACACAATATGTCTCATGTAGTATTTTACATGTTATTAATTAATTTAATGCATATTTATCCCATAAATATCATTTTACAAATTAATTAAATTACATACAACAAATTGACTAGTGATACTTGATCACATAAATAAAATGGGTCATAAAATTATAATTCACAACATCTTGTAATTATAATTAATCATTCATTCTAATCTCTTTTGTTTCTCAAACAATAAACAATTTTAGTAATAAAGCATTTTTATTACCAAAATAAATCTTATTTAATCCCATTACAATAAGATATCAATATTCTCTCTCACAAGTAAATTGTTCACTTTTAAGGAATTGATTACCTCGTATCGTCATACAATTAACCAATTTATCTATTAAGGGAATTGTCCTTTAGGTGTGACCTTAAGGGATCAACTGACCACCACCGTCACACGACAGTAATGTCAAACTCTAGTCAGCCAATCATTACCGATTAATGACGATCAGTTGATTATATAATAAATCATCCCTCACGTATTCTTTATATGAGATTTAATAATGATATTAAATCATGTGATCGCACTATTGTCGAGGACACATTTCCCAACACAGTTGAACGCAATGTGTCCACCAAAACTCCGTAAGATGCCAATGTTACTAGGACCACAAGGAATGGGCTCTCTCAGGATCCAAGAACTATCCCTCCTCGACCTATCCGTGCTAGAGGATGTCTCTCTAACACTCGAATAACGTCCTCTACGATCCCGGCCCAACCTCTGACTCAACAATCTCTGCGATGACGGGTTCTCTTGGACCCGATACTCTCCAGCATCCTCCTCCTCGGAACCGTCATCCGACGGCTCATCCTCTCTATCATGCCGGTAACTACCGGCAACCTCCCGTGACCTCGCCTCCTCCGAATCACTACAGACGTGACCCGGAGTAGGCATCATAACCATGCGAGACGTCTCTCGAAATGGCAATGGTTGTTGGTGGGCCTGCTTAACACAGAAACAACGCTTCGACATCGTAACAATCCACCCATCGGTACGGTCGTGTACGTTTGGCAGAGTCGGAGCTTGCATGATGGCCTTTCCTCTCTCATTTCGATCTCCCATCTGCATTAATAAAATAAAAGTTGTTAGAAAACACGTTAATCGACTAAAAAACTTATAAAGTAAAAAAATCGGCAAATAATAGCAAAAAACACGGTTTTTTTTTAAAAAATTGAATTTACCATGGACGAACAAAAAACCCCCTTTTTTACCATGGCCAAATGTAAAACCCCCTTGTTTGACCATGGCCAAACGTAAAATCCCCACATTTGTCCATGGCCAAACGAGATTTCCCCACGTTTGACCATGGCCAACTGTAATTTTCCCTAGTTTGACCATGGCCAAATGTAAATTCCCTTGGTTTGACCATGGCCAAACGTAAAATCCCACCGTTTGACCATGGCCAAACGACCAAACATCACGTTCGACACCATGACCAAACGGGCATCTCCAACGTTTGGCATGGTTCTTCCCCAAATCGACCCCAAACCGCAATAACAACAACAAAAATCGACTCAAAATCTAATCTATTTCGCAAACAACATCAACCTAATTACAAACAATAATAAAATTAACATCATACTAACTAATTAACATGAAATTCACAAGAAAAACTAACCTATTTCAAAACTAATTCAATTAATTTTAATAAAACCTAATACATAAATTAATTAACTAACTAATTCAATTACATAACAAAATTAAAGTCATATAATCAATTAACAACAACAATAAGGGAAGGGGAAGGGAAACAAACAATTAAAAGCAATTATTTGACAAAAATTTAGCTAACTTTAACAAAAAAAAATTGAGTTTAACTTGTTATGGTGGTGGTGGTGGAAGTAGTGGCCCAGTGGTTGTCGTGGTGCACCGGCAATGGTCGGCTGGCGGCGGCGTGCGGCAGCGTGGTGGTGTGGTGGTGTGGAGGAATCAAGTGTTGGTGGTGGTGGTTAATTGGTGGATTGGTTTTTTATTGTTTGAGTTTTTTTGAATTATAGAGGAAAGTTGGTTTTTTAGTGAGAGAGTAGGGGTAGTCGACGTCTTTTGCAATGAAAACGTCGTTGAAATTTACTAAAACGTCGTCGATAATTACGAATCGGGTAGTATTTTAGGTTTTGTCCTCCAAAAAATCAAAAACACCTCTTTTCTTTATATTTCTTAGATTAATTTAGTTAGTAATTATGGTTTACAAGATTTGTATGAAAATTTATCATCTTATTTCTCCTTAATTCAAGTTGGTTGGGTAACTAATTCTCTTTCCCTTTTTAATTTATTTTAAGTTCTTATTTTACTTTATTTATGCAATTATTTAGTTAAAGTTTCAATCTTTATTATTCTTAGCATATTTAATGTTATAGTTAGAGTAATAGCTAGTATGTTTAGTCTGAATTCATTCTTATTAGGTCATTAAATTAGTTTAAAGTTACAAACTTTATTATTAAATTATGCTCAATTTTATGTTTAGAGTAGTTACTTATGTGTCTTGTGTTGGTCCTAGTATGATTAGTGAATAGTTTTCTCACTAGGGTTCAATTTAATCCCGACATGTTTAAATTACTTGATTGAATCCCATTTTAATTAGTTGTTGGAGTGTTGGTTAGGGAAGAGTGGTGGATTTGACCTATTACAGTCTTATTTGTTGTTGGTGATTGACTTTTGACCCTTGACCATTGGTGAGAACCAATTAGGTTGAGAGTAAGACCACCTCATTTAGACTAGTTGTCGACCTAGGTTGAACCCAAGAGGGAGAACCGAGGAAGGGTGCCTTCAATCTTGAGTTTGAAATCGACCCTCGAGAGAGGGAGTGGGATGACATAGAAACCAACGCGGGTTTAATAACCTTGACCAATACTCGAGTACTTGGGTATTGAATTAGGGAGTCCGAGTCACGAACCCGGGAGGGAGGTGATTCGGGGATACTAGTGTCCTACTATGAGCTTAGAAGGGAGTTAGTAGGCGAATTAGAGGCGTTTTCCCCCATACGCTTCACCTTAACGACTAATTAACGAGAATTATCATAGTGAATGAGCATGTCGGTGGACAAAATCGGATCCTAGGCCTTTATTTATTGTTTAGACCTTTACTATTTCTATTATTTGCTTTTTTTACTTTAGTAGTTTTAGTTGTTAATTTAGTTAATTAGTTTAATATCACTCAATTTCTTAATTCGCGTAGCTAGCTTGTAATCTAAGACAAAACTAGTACTTGACCTTGATCTCCCTGTGGTTCGACCTCGACCTCGACTACCCTACTATATTAGTTGAGTTAATTGTTTGATTGAGGGAGTACAACAAACCCCACTATCAAAATAGCGCCGTTGCCGGGGAGATTAACGGATTGATATTAGTTTAGTCTTAGGTTTGTTGGATTACATATTTGTTACTTAACTTGTTACTTGTTGCATGTTACTTAGGTGTTGCAGTACTTGTTTTCTTGTGACTGGTCTTGTAACACCCCCATACTCCAAGTGCCTTACCAGGACCACCCAGGTATGAAGACATTACCATCTCGGTTACCCGAGGCAATGACAATCAAATAAACAATAAAGAAACAACGTTTAAATATAAATACTTAGTGAAGGGTTACAATTCTCAAAACCAAACCAAAAGTATAATACATGTTCTCCAACCGATCACATTTTACTTGTTCTAATCGAAATGTAAAGAAACTACTAAGCTACAAATGAAGACTTCTATCATCATATCGTGGCAATCCCAAATATCCCAAGTACTCATCTCATACCTGCTCAATATCTGCTCACCATCCCCGAATGGATCACCGCAGTTTACAAAACAACAACCGGGTCAGATACTAATCACACAACTCAATATATATCAACAATAAGATAAACAGGCGGCTTAACTGTTACACACACAACCACACTAATTCCAATCATCTCAATCACTAACTGTCCACTGGACCAGCCCTGCCAGTGGGGGACCGCAGCCGTACCCACCAAATCCCCGCTCCACATAGTGAACGATAACCCTGTCCATTAATGTGCACATCCCTTCTGTGGCGGGTTCCACAGAAGGCGAAACTAGGGCGTGAAGCCACTCCCGCAAATGACCCCACTCAGCCGAGGACACGCCTCGAGAACCATAGACAACAATCACAATCACAATCACAACCGTCACAATACAATTACTATATCAAACAATCAATCTCAACACATCAACAATCATCCCATTATGGGACTAATACTGACTAGGAAATCCTACCTGGAAAGCACACAATCAGACGGTCTCTACTGGTGTATCAAAAAGCTTCCTCTATGAAACCTCCTCCTATCATACAACATACAATACTACCAAATCACATACTACTCAAAAACCCCCCAAATCCCTATATTAGGGTTTAACCAAATCAAAGGAAAGACAACAAAAAGGGTACATAGATCTTACCCTCGACGCAAGGATCTCAACGGTATAACCGACGATGAGAACCGACCTTCCAAACTCCGGGAATTGCTAACAATGCGATTAGGATTAAGAACGTACTTGCTTTCTCTCTTAAACAGTAAATTAGGTTTTGCAAAAGTGTTTAGAATAATGACGACGAAGGTTATATATCTTAATCTCATAATTAACAAAACCCGAGAAAACTCCCCCTAAAACTGGCTACTCGATCGAGTACCCAAGGTACTCGATCGAGTACCCCCTTACTCGATCGAGTACCCTAGTTACTCGATCGAGTACCCAACAGGTCAGAAACTTTTCTAAAACGAAACTTACCCTTACTCGACAGAGTAAGGCCTACTCGATAGAGTACCCAAAGACTCATAAATACGGAGTATTACATTCTTCCCTCCTTAAAAAGAACTTCGTCCCCGAAGTTCAAACCACTAATAAACAAAGGTACTCCCATAACACTCCCGACTCAACAACAAAAAAAAATTCAACATAAAGCATGTTACTAACCCAACTCATCCCGAAAAACATGCCGACACAACATAAAAACAGGGTGTAAAACTCTTAAAAACTGTTCGCGATCATCTCCTACCCCCCTAAAAGAAACAAGGTTACGTCCCCGTAACCACACATACCTGATCAAAAAGAAAAGGGTAACGCTCTTTCATAGCTTCCTCTGGCTCCCATGTAGCTTCCTCAGTCTCGTGGTTAGACCAAAGGATCTTAAGCAAAACTGTCTCACCACTCCTAGTCTTCCTAACCTTTCGGTTAAGAATTTGCTTAGGCACCTCAAGATATGATAAGGACTCATCTAGCTCTAAGCTCTCTGCCTCTAACACATGTGACGGGTCACTCACATACTTCCGCAGCTGCGATACATGAAACACATTATGCACTCTTTCTAACGCAGCTGGTAAAGCCAGACGATATGCAACTTCCCCAACCCGCTCTAAGATCTCATAAGGCCTTATAAAATTCTGACTTAGATTGCCTTTCTTCCCAAATCTCATAACTCCACGCATAGGAGACACTTTCAAAAGAACCTTGTCCCCAACTTGAAACTCTATGTCCCTGCGATGTAGATCTGCATAACTCTTTTGCCTATCCTGAGCTGCTCTCATCCGTTCCCTGATCATCTTAATCTATTCCACCATCTCATGCACCATCTCTGGTCCTAAAACCACTGCCTTAGCACTATCGTCCCAACAGATTGGACTCCTACATCTCCTCCCATACAAAGCCTCAAACGGTGCCATACCAATACTAGTGTGATAGCTGTTATTGTAAGAAAATTCTATCAAGTCCAACCTCTGCTCCCAGCTACCACCGAAATCCATCACACAGGCTCGCAACATATCCTCAAGAGTCTTGATTGTTCTCTCAGTCTCTCCGTCTGTCGCAGGATGAAATGCTGTACTCATCTTCAAAGTTGTTCCCAACGATTCCTGCAACTCTTTCCAAAACCTTGATATAAATCTCGCATCTCTGTCAGACACTATGTCCTTAGGGACTCCATGTAACTTAAGCATGTTCTTTCGATAGGCCATAGCCAATTGTGCCTTAGTCCATGTATCTTTCATTGGAACAAAGTGAGCTGACTTGGTCAGTCGATCCACTATTACCCAAATCATGTTGTTACCTTGTTGACTCTTTGGCAAACCCACGATAAAATCCATGGAAATGGATTCCCACTTCCACTCAGGTACCTCTAAAGACTGAATCTTACCTTGTGGTCGTCGCTGTTCCCCTTTAACTCTTTGGCATGTCAAACAACGGGATACAAACTCAGCTGTCTCTTTCTTCATCCCAGGCCACCAAAACGTTTTCTTCAAATCCTTGTATAGCTTGTCACCACCTGGATGTACTGAGTATGGTGTACAATGTGCCTCTGTCATGATAGTTTTTTTCAACTCCTCATCATTAGGGACACACCACCTACCATCGAACCTCAAACTACCATCTGTATGAATAGAAAATCGGGACACTGTCCCTTTCTCTACTCCAGCTCTCCACTCAACTATCTTAGGATCCAACGCCTGCTTACCTCAAATGTCATCATAAAACTCAAGTCAGATCTTTGTCATATCACCCATGGCATCTTCTTTCGCATCATATGTATCCCAAACCTCGCTACCTCACCTCTCGGCCTCATCAAAGATAGAGCCGTACACGAGAGAATGTACACTCTTCCTACTCAAAGCATCAAAGAACTACATTGGCCTTCCCTTCATGGTAGATGATTTCCATGTCATAATCGCCAATCAACTCCATCCACCTCCTCTGTCTCATGTTCAACTCCTTTTGAGTGAAGATGTACTTGAGACTCTTGTGATCAGAAAATACCTTAAAGATTGCTCCATATAGGTAATGTCTCCAAATCTTGAGAGCAAACACCACCGCACCCAACTCCAGATCATGAGTAGGGTAGTTCTCCTCATAAGGCTTCAATTGCCTAGAAGCATAGGTAATCACTTTACCATTCTGCATCAACACACATCCCAACCCATTCTTTGAGGCATCTGTATAAACCTCAAAGTTCTCTCTCCCTTCAGGCAATGCTAAGACAGGAGCTGTGGTCAAACGCTCCTTTAATGTTTGGAACGCCGTCTCACAACTCTCATCCCAACGAAACATGTTCTCTTTCCTCATCAACGCTATGATAGGTCTAGCTATCTTGGAAAAATCTTTCACGAACCGTCTGTAGTATCTAGCTAAACCCAAGAAACTCCTAACCTCAGCAACATTCTTTGGTGCTTCCCACTTTGTCACTGCCTTAATCTTCGCCGGATCCACAGCCACTCCCTCCTTAGAGATCACATGCCCCAGAAAAGAAACTTTCTCTAACCAGAACTCACACTTGCACAACTTAGCATACAACTCATGCTCCCTCAAAGTTTGCAACACGATCCTCAGATGCTCCTCATGCTCCTCCTTAGTCTTAGAATAGACTAAGATGTCATCGATAAATACCACCACAAACTGGTCCAAGAACTGTCTGAAGATTCTGTTCATCAAATCCATAAACACTGTCGGTGCATTAGACAACCCAAACGGCATCACCACATACTCATAATGGCCATACCTCGACGTGAAAGCTGTCTTTGGTATGTCCACCTCTCTAATCTTCACCTGATGGTACCCCGACCTCAAATCAATCTTAGAAAAGACTGATGCACCACTCAACTGATCAAACAGGTCATCTATCCTTGGCAAAGGATACTTATTCTTCACCGTCACTCGGTTCAGCTCTCTATAGTCTATGCACAACCTCAGACTCCCATCTTTCTTTTTTACAAAAAGAATTATTGCCCCACGGCGATACACTAGGTCTAATGTATCCCTTCTCTATCAAATCATCCAACTGTTTTCTAAGCTCCTCCATCTCCTTAGGACCCATACGATACGGTGCCTTAGAGATTGGCCCCGTCCCTGGTTTCAACTCAACGGTGAAATCTATCTCCCTCTTCGGTGGCAACTCCGGAATCTCCTCTGGAAAAACATCTACAAACTCTCCCACCACTGGTATCTGATCAACTGTCGGACTCTCTATCCGGTCATCTCTCACATGGCACAAGATCAAAGGACATCCCTTCCTCAGATAAGACTTCAAGGTGACAAATTTGCAATCAACTTAACTTTGGGTCTGACTAGAAACCCAGGATAAGACACACTAACGCCCTTAGGACCTCTTAAAGACACTTTCTTTTGATGACAGTCTATCTTAGCTTTATACTTTCCTAACCAATCCATCCCGACTATCATCTCAAAACCGTCAAAAGGAAACTCTAACAAGTCTACAGGTAGATCAACTTGCCCAACTGTCATAGATACATCTCTAAACAACCTCCCACATGATACAGACTCACCCGAAGGTATAAAAACTTGCTCACTAACAGACTCATATACTCTCAGACCCAACCGTTTTACATGACTTGAAGATACAAACGACTGAGAAGCCCCCGAATCAAACAAAACAAAGGTATGAGTACCATTAACAAGGAAAGTACTAGTGATAACGTGTGCATCCTCCTCAGCTGCTTTCTTCTCCATCATGAATAACTTTCCACTGGTCTTCTGTCCACCTCCCGACAAGATCTTGGGCCGATGTGGTCGGCTTAGCACCCGACCCTTGATTGTTTTTGTTGTTCGTTGGTGGTTTCTGATAAGAATTACCGCCGTTGCGGTTGCCTCCACTCTGGTAACTCTGACTTCCCCGGTTTGGCCATGACCCAGCCGGTCTATTGCTCGCATAGCTCTGCGAAGGTCTCTGGAAAGATCCCGGTGCACTTGTGCACTCATGTCTCTTGTGGCCTACACCACCACAGCTATAGTAGGTCACTCCCCAACTACCACTAACACTTCCACGGCCACGCCCAAAGGAAGCCCTAGCACTGAACCCTGACCCAGAAGAAAACCCCTTAGACTGATTGTGGTTGCCTTTCTTGTGATTAGACTGGCCACCACCCTCGCTCTCAGACTTCCTTTTCTCACCACCTGACCTCTCCTGAGCCATCTCCACCAACCTCTCAGCTCTCCCAGCCCTCTCATAAGCTTCCTTAACATCAGTAAGGATTCCCACGGGTAACTTATCCATAATCTTAGGGGTCAAACCCCTCTCAAACCTCAACGCCAGATTCTCCTCACTCAAACCCATATCCTCAGCATACCTAGACTTCTCATTGAACTGCCTGTAGTACTCGGCCACAGACATCTCAGCGGTCATCTTAAAACTCACAAACTCCTCTCTCAACTTACTCCTCACATGCTCCGGTTTAACTCCTTTCTCACAGCCCTACGAAACTCCTCCCAAGGTATAGCAGGTAAACCTTGGTTTGTATATATCTCCTTAGCGCTCACTTTCACTGTATCCCACCACTTGCCAGCTGCCTCCCTCAGATAGAACGCAGCTTGTTACACCCTCATCTCATCAGGACAGTGAACCAAATCCAATATGTTCTCCATCTCTCTAAGCCAACTATCAAGAAGGTTAGGCTCCCCAACTCCCT
The DNA here is from genome assembly GCF_048544455.1 of Silene latifolia. NCBI lineage: Eukaryota > Viridiplantae > Streptophyta > Magnoliopsida > Caryophyllales > Caryophyllaceae > Silene > Silene latifolia. The sequence continues at coordinate 87,678,194 of NC_133526.1, forward strand.
TATACTCTTTCGGGTTAAACCTCGCTATATATAGGCTGATTTTAGAATGATCAACCTCTTTCTCCTTATCCTTATCCTTATCCTTCCCCACAGTCTTTAAAGCCTCAGTGAGAGCATCCTGATGCTCCAACATCTTAACGATGTCATCTATGTTCATAAGCTCAGCTCTCGCATACAAAGCAGTCTTCTTGGGCGGCATCTTGAAAATATATCAGAAAAAGGGGTGGATATAAACATACGCGCCAAAACCTCAAAACAAGAAAACACGCAGCCCAAACCCCTACTCGATCGAGTTCCCAAACATACTCGATCGAGTAATGGGCTACTCGATCGAGTGCCCACCATACTCGATCGAGTGCCCCAACATCAGACCCCAAACAGACCTTCTAATCTCTAACATACTCGACCGAGTAGCTAGATCGAGTGACCCCCTACTCGATCGAGTGCCCAAAAACACGATTCTGGACTCAAAATCGTCAAAAACCCACCCGATCAAGTCAGTCCCACTCGATCGAGTCATGCTAACTCAGAAACGCTACCCGCATGCTATATCATATGCTAACATGCTAAAACTTTATAAAACCAACATTGTATCATAACTAAGCATATAATGCTACGCATCTTTTCATACGATTCACGAAATCATTATATCATGTTATTAAACGCCACATTGTAAACATCCAACATGTTTTCATTCCAACAACAAGTCTACATATATCATTAACCTTCCTTTCATATTCTCAGCTTTCTACTTCTCCAACAGTTACACACACTTCATCACATTCACACACAAGTTAACCAAACAACACATACAACCTTGACTTACACCCCCCATGTGACCGGTTCAAAATTGTAGGGCAAGTTCGCGACTTTAGGACGTCTCCCAAGCCTTTGAATTAGCTCCTACAACTTTTACCCCGGGTTCATTTTAATTGACCCCCTATGTTCATTAGGTTCATTGGTTACAGGTTTCAGGATCGTCACTCTGATACCATTTGTAACACCCCCATACTCCAAGTGCCTTACCAGGACCACCCAGGTATGAAGACATTACCATCTCGGTTACCCGAGGCAATGATAATCAAATAAACAATAAAGAAACAACGTTTAAATATAAATACTTAGTGAAAGGTTACAATTATCAAAACCAAACCAAAAGTATAATACATGTTCTCAAACTGACTGTTTACTGTTCTAACTGAAATATAAAGAAACTACTAAGCTACAGCGGAAGACTTCTATCATCATATCGTGGCAATCCCAGCTATCCCAGTACTCATCTCATACCTGCTCAATATCTGCTCACCATCCCCGATGGATCACCGCAGGTTTACAAAACAACAACCGGGGTCAGTACTAATCACACAACTCAATATATATCAACAATAAGATAAACAGACAGCTTATCTGTCACACACACAACCACACTAATTCCAATCATCTCAATCACTAACTGTCCACTGGACCAGCCCTGCCAGTGGGGGACCGGAGCCGTACCCACCAAATCCCCGCTCCACATAGTGAGCGATAACCCTGTCCATTAATGTGCACATCCCTTCTGTGGCGGGTTCCACAGAAGGCGAAACTAGGGGGTGAAGCCACTCCCATAAGTGACCCCACTCGGTAGAGGACACGCCTCGAGAACCATAGACAACAATCACAATCACAATCACAACCGTCACAATACAATTACTATATCAAACAATCAATCTCAACACATCAACAATCACCCCATTATGGGACTAATACGAGTAGGAAATCCTACCCGGAAAGCACACAATCGACGGTCTCTCTTCTTTGTATCAAAAAGCTTCCTCTATGAAACCTCCTCCTATCATACAACATACAAATACTACCAAATCACATACTACTCAAAAACCCCCAAATCCCTATATTAGGGTTTAACCAAATTAAAGGAAAGACAACAAAAAGGCTACATAGATCTTACCCTCGACGCAAGGATCTCAACGGTATAACCGACGATGAGAACCGACCTTCCAAACTCCGGGAATTGCTAACAATGCGATTAGGATTAAGAACGTACTTGCTTTCTCTCTTAAACAGTAAATTAGGTTTTGCAAAAGTGTTTAGAATAATGACGACGAAGGTTATATATCTTAATCGCATAATTAACAAAATCCGAGAAAACTCCCCGTAAAACCGGCTACTCGATCGAGTACCCAAGGTACTCGATCGAGTACCCCCTTACTCGATCGAGTACCCTAGTTACTCGATCGAGTACCCAACAGGTCAGAAACTTTTCTAAAACGCAACTTACCCTTACTCGACAGAGTAAGGCCTACTCGATAGAGTACCCAAAGACTCATAAATACGGAGTATTACAGGTCTCTTATTTGTCACTTCTTTGCGCACACATAACAATGTCTTGCATACGCGATCATTGTAGACCAAACCTTACTCATATTAACCGGCCTATGAATATTGGGATTTGTGGACATGGGGCCACACCGCGGCGCGCGCGGAAGCTCTTGAATAAGCGTGCATTTGTGGAGTTGCCACCAATTTTTATTGAAAATTGGAACCGTTCGAATATCCCGTGTCAAGCCAAGACACAAAGTAGTGACATGAACACTAAGAACTCGTTACCCTTAGCATTCTATGTCTAGAATGACTCTCGTGGATGTCAATGAACACGGATGTTCACAGAGATCTGGAGTAAGGGGTGAGGGTACGTATTAGGAAGTCCTTTTACTGAACACCTAATCCTGTCCGCCTCGATAGCGGCCTCTATACTAACGATTAGTGAAGTTATTCATATTTGATATGTCGTCGATTATATGCGTGCAATGCAACATCCATAGATTAATCCTAGCATGTGAATTAAACTACGTCGGTTAACAAAAAATTTAACAATTATTAATGTCAAAGCGGGATTTAGGATTGATTGCATGTAAAGAACAAGTAAATAAATCATACAATGAAAAATAAATACGGTGAATAAATAACGATAACTGAAATTATAATGGATTACAATGGATAATTGATTTACGTCAAAAATACACTTAAGACGGAAATTTGAAGAAAAAGAAGGGAAAATAAAAAGGTAAAAATTAAAGTGATAAAATAGGACAGATTAAAGGTGATATTACGATTAATAGTCAATTAATTATGTAATTAAAGGCTACGTCAAAGCGAGAACGGAAGTTCAGGGACATAAATCAACTCAGAACAGGTGCAGCATCTGCTGCGTCCCTTAGAAGAGGCGCAGCTATTCCTGCATCCATTCTTGAGCTGAGCTCTAGCTGTGAAGTCAGAACCGCGGGAAGTTAATGCTCTTTGGTATGTTTTATGATTTATTATCGATATTAAACTCGAATGAAAGTGATTTAGCATATTAGTTACATTTCACATGGTCATAAAGGCCAGCGATAAACACGGATTAAAACTAATTCAAATGAGTTAAAACGAATTAAGAACGGATTAGATTGAGTTAGGTTTAATTATGACGAAGGAACGAATTTTGAGGGAAATTAACAAACTGAAAATAAACAATGGAAATATGTACAAAGGGCGAATTCCAGAGACTTGAAATGGACAAGTCGAGCATCTAAAATCCGGGTTTGATTTAATGACGAAAACCCGCAAATATCGTGTTACAAGGGATTTAAGTCGAAACAAAACGTGATAATTGAAAGGAAAGACTAAAACGCGGTTTATGTACTGAAGAAAGGAAGAAAATAAGAAAATAAAATGGAAAGAACAAAACTACAGAAACCCGAGGAAGAAGAAGAAGAGCAGGAGCAGCGGCAGCCACTAGAAGAGGCGCAGCAAGTGCTACGATCCTTCGAAGAGGCGCAGCTGCTGTTGCGTTTCTTCTAGACGTCTGGTAACTGCTGTTTCATAAAAACCGTTTGTAACAAAGGTTTTTAAAATTAGTTTTGAATGTATTTTTGACGTGAATCTTACAATAATTAGTGCAAAAAAATAAAATACAATAAAAAGATGGGATTTACACCCTCGGACTTACATGTTTGACGAAACGAGATTAACTAAGCTAACGTTAGTGATTGCTCGACTCGAATGTATTTAGAAAGTGCCCTCGTTAGAGGATTTTAGATTAATTGATTGATTGATGTGTAGTGGTCAAATTAGTCGGTCATGCAACGTGACTGGTACTCAAAATGATCTCAGCTTAAGTGGTCGATTGATCAAGCACGTAGGCGTCGAAAAGCTTAGAGCACAGTCTAGAATGCAAAGAGAGAAGAGAAGGGCGGACACTCGCGTGAAAAATATGGAGACCAAAGGTCTCTATTTATACTAAACAATGTGAAGAGTTTTGGAATGACCCAAACTTTGGAATGAAATCACGGAAAAATTCTGTAAACAGCGAAAACAGACTGGAGAAGAGGCGCAGCAGCTGCTGCGATCCTTTCCCAAAGGTTTCCTCCTGCGGAAGAAAGATTTCCTTGTTTCTATTATGGAATTGCGGTGGATCTCTACTTCCTTATTCCTTAAAATATGACATACAGATGATATTTTACCAAAAGATATTAAATTAAATTATGGAATGAATATCTGGAATATTCTAGAACATTCCGACTCGGCATTTTAAACGGTTTCTTAGAAATTGAAGCGGTTTTTGACCCGGACTCCAACTGAACTCTAATTACTGTCAAAACGACCGTATCGGCGCGTAGATGACGACCAAGGGGTAGATTAAAGTGTTTGAGCTATCACTTGACGATAAAGTTACGGATTGTCATAAATCGTTCCGCGTACCAAACATGCGGCCCAATCATCACTTGGTGGTTGGCGGAAGGTGTAGAAATGAGGTATCTACAGAGCCCCCACTTTGACTGAGGCTTGGACAAGGCAAACGTCAAAGTATAGACATCAGGTCAATCGAAGATTATAATCTGATGACTATGGCAATGCGAGGCGGTTCAAGGGGTCTGAACCAAGGACCTGTCGCCGGGAACATTTTATAGTCTGTCGACTATCGGGAAGGGTCGTTTAAAGTCCATTAGACTACATAACGAGGCTCGCCAGCCATAAGAAGAAATCATACCTGAGACTTCTTTCTCGAGATGTTTTCGGAGGTGCGTAGGAGCTGAGGGTAAGACCTAAAAAAAATATGTAAGGGTTGTGCTAGGGTGTGGGACCCTAGGGGAGCTAGATGTATGAACCTGGGGAGTTTGGGAACCTAAAGAGATGGTTGGTATGAGAACTTCTGAAGAACGACACCTTTGCCGAACCCCATGGGGAAACAAATAATATTGAGGGTAGCAGGACGTCGGTAGAAACTGCTGTGGGAATCTGCTTGCGTTGGTCTCAAGCGAACTTTCGTTGGGGAATACCTTGATGATTCTCTCTGGATTGAATCATTTCTGGGGAAATCTGCTTATATCTGCTTTCAAACAAACTCCATCTCTCGAGAAGTGCAATCGGCTGTCATGAACTCTCGCAGGGATAATAAATGTATCGATAAAGGCGTGTCTTAAACACCGTCGAGGAAAATAAAGAGGCTTGACTAGTAGTGGCGCGTCCTACGCACCGCTGGAAATCCGCTCGATTGTTGCAAGCGAAATCCCGATAAACTGATGAACTTGCGAAACGGGTTCAAAAGAACCCTTGCTGGGAGATAAAACATCATGACAGTTTATAGTCTGTTTAGAAAAAAATGGGTCCGGACGAAAAGAACGCCCAAAAATACCAAATATATGATATAAGGTGTTGGAGAAAAGGCGCACAAAGCTTGGGCCCACAAAAAACAAACTTATAACGAACTTTCAAAATTGAGCTGCAAAGGCGCTGGAGAACAAGCGCAGCAAGAGCTGCGGCATTTAGAAAGGGCGCAACAGATGCTGTGTCATTTCTTGGGCTTGTCCCTGTCTGGGTAAAAACCCGATAAACCGTATGTTTATTTCATAATAACAAAACACAATTTCCTTTCAAATTCTGTCAAATTCAAACCAAAATTCGTCAAAACTTGATCTATTCGTGCCTTTAATCATAACTAATCGAGGTATGTATCACATTCTAGCTTTTAATTTGCGTTTTTGACTAAATTAGGGCCGAAAATTAGGGTTTCCCCCTCCCTTAATGTCGAAAAATTGGGGATTTTGCCTCTAATGGATTTGTTTGATAAAATGGATATTAGAAATGGATAACTGGCAATATTAGGAAGATAACCATGTATTCTTTTTGCATTTTCGTCAAGTATTGAGCATTTGAGTGAAAATGAGACGGTTTCTCAGCTGTTTCGAAAATTGCTTCGAAAATGCCCTTAGGATTGTCCATTTTTGATGAAACTTGGTGTTTTGGAACCCTTGTGTAATGGGTAAACTTGTTATCATGTCAAATTTTCAGTTTGTGACAGCTCTTTCAGGACACTTTTCTAGGGCATAATCGCTATTATAGCGAAATGCTGCCGAATTTTCGACTCAAACCCGTAACTAGGCTTGAATTTAGACTTGACTATCCCCAATCTACCACAGGAGTGGTCAGGTTTCAAAACAAATGACCAAAGATGGCGAGAAAAGCCACTTTTAGGGCTTGAAAGTGCTTGAAATGACATCATCGAGGCTCGTCTTGGCTTGACACGGCCTGGTTTACCTTGATTTTGCAAGTGACATACCTTCTACGTCTGGGAGGACTCCCATGGACACAGACTTCGACCCTTCTCTTGCTCTTGTAGAGGGAGAGAGAGAGGAGGAGGTGCTCGAGGAGGAGGCTGGGGAGGTCCCGAGGAGAGCCAACGTAGGACGAGGGGTTCACCAGCTTGTGGGTGCACCCGAGTGGGCCGAAAAATGGGATGGTAGACATCTCATTTGGGCGGCAGAGAGCCATCTGTCTTACAGGACGGCGAGGAGTCTGGTAAGTTTCAAACTTGTCATTTCCTATTACCTTTCCTATTTGCTTGCCGTTTCATTTCTCATTCGTCTTGTGCTAAAGATAGCTTTTGAATTGAACTGATACAGGATGTCGGGAACATGAGGTCCTTTTTCGGCTACACGACGATGATGGACGCTTTCGAGAGACTGACGGAGGTGGAGAAGGCCATCGTCGAGCTAGGAGCCTTCGGGGCTTTGGTCGGAGCTTGGAGGGCGATTAAGGAAAGGAAGATTCAGGCTAACTTTTGCCTGATTCGAGCTTTTCTTTATCGGTACTGGGACACGACCTCGACTTTCCATATGCCTTTTGGAGAGGTCGGGGTCACTTTGGAGGATTACGACATGATCTCGGGTCTGCCGTGTGGAGAGGAGACTTTGGTGTGGCCGTTGACGGCCATGAGAGTAGACTCGGCCGAGGCGAGGAGGCTGATCGGCTGGAACCTGGCGGGTGGTACTGCTAGCATTCCCGGGTTGGTGCCGAGTTCTTACGTCAGGGACTACTTTGTGCGTAGGACCCCGGCGACGGTGACGATGGATGGGAGGAAGGTGCCTCCTCCTCCTTGCACTGCAGAGCAGAGGGCCCGCTTATGGTTGTGGTGGTTCTTGACTTCGATTTACCTCGGAGACAAGGGGGAGAGGCTGTCGACGAAGCTTCTTCCTTTCTTATCTGACTTGAGTAGCCTGGGTAGGTGGGACTGGGTTACTCCTGTCTTTGCGGTCCTCAGTCGTTACATGAGGGCCATGGTACGTCTAGAGCTGATGGAGAAGGGGATTTCTCCTACTACTGTTGGTCCTGGACTCTTGTTGGAGGTATGAACCTCTCCTTTGCATTTATGAAAGATTCATTATTTCTTTCTTTCTTTATTTCTATTGAATTATGAAAGATCATTATCGTAGAGAATAAATGATTATCTTGTCTGCAGGCGTGAGTGTACTCCTAATTTCCCAACTTTGCGCCCAAGAGGACGGAGCCCGAGCCAAGGGCGTACCCCGTTGTGAGGGACAGGGTGGTGTGCCGAAGGAAGAGCTAGCGTTCTTCTTACGACGTTTGTCGGAGGGGCGTGAAAGCCCTGAAGTTGGAGGACGTAAGTACCTTTGATCCTTATTTGATTACTTTTCTTTTTCTATCTTTCATTTTGAAGTGATCATAGGAATGATCCTCCTCCCCACATGGAGCCGATCATAGGAATGACCCCTTGTATCCTTATTTTAGTGGGTGCCTAGACCTTGGGAGGACTACCCTGACGCTCCAGCTTTTGTGGCTGAGGTCCTTCGTCCTAGGAGATCGATTCAGCTGTTGCTGAGGACGTACATGGGACCTGTGTGGTACATAGGCAAGCGTTTGACTCGACAGTGCTCTCGTGACACATTCACGGTTCCCATCGATCCTGCACATGCGATGTTTAGGGAGCCTTCTGAGGCTGAGAGAGAGGCTGACTTGGTTGACGTGAGCGGTGACACCCCTTTCTTCTTGGCGAGGTGTACTTCGATTTCGTTCACCGGAGGTTGGCGTACTGGCCGATCGTAGTGAGTATATTACCTCCTTCTTGCTTGTGAATCGATTTGACAAATGACGAACGATCATCAAATAAAGAGCCATTTGAACCTTGTAGGAGATCGAGGTGGCAGGCGTCGATCCCCCAGCTTACCCAGAGGTGCTGGAGTACACTGACGTTGATCTCAGAGATCCGCGACTTCGGCGAGGAGGTGACGGATGCAGATTTGGAGGAGTGGCAGCACTTGGTGAGGAGGGTAAGCCCCCAGATTTGGTTGTCGTTTTCGTTTTATTGCATAAGAATGCGTTTGCTCTTTTTTTAACCTTCTTTGTATTCGAATGCAGGTGGCACCGTCTCGGTACGTGGCGCTATGGAGGATGGCCAACCGGTTACGGGCTACGGCCATCGAGGTGCTCGTAGGTGACCGAGGACGACAGGTATGAACCTCTCATTACCTTACTTATTTCATTTTATTGATATTTCAAATTTTATTGCAATGAAAATATTGTTTCATTTTATTGAAAATGATTGAAATGAGGCATTTCTTCATTTGTATGTAGAGAGAGCGTGACCTGGAGCGTGAGCGTGACTTGGAGCGTGAGTTGGTGGAGTCCCGGGAGGAGATAGCTCGTCTGTTGAGGGAGCTCGAGGTCAGAGACGCTGAGATCGCCGCCCTCGAGGCGACCGTGGCTGAGTTGAGTGGCGACCAGGAGTAGCTGCCCCTCTTTTGTTGTTGCCTTGTATAATTTTGTACATTTTGGACTTTTCGGACTTTGTTTTGGCGAGAGCCCCCAGTTTGATGTAGATACTGTGTTTTGTTTGTGTATATAATGGCCTGAGTGCCTTTGCTGCTGGGTGTTCATTGTTCCTACAGGTTAGCTTATAAAACAGGTTTGGTAGGTGACGGTTTACGCCGTCATGCTGCCGAAATTTACATATAATTTACACGTAAAATAGGTAGCATATAGGTGGCCTAAATTGGCGCAAAAAAAAAGTAAAAAAATGCCCAAAAATAAGCAAAAATGACAAAAATGTCCAAAAGGACAAAAAATGTGCGCGACAATGCGCAAAAATGCCCAGAAATGAGGCAAAATGACCGGACAGTAGGGAGGGCTACCCCCTAAAGAAGAAAATTAAAAGGAATGTATAGGTGTTTAAAATGAAAAAAAATTGCCCATAAATGAGCAAAAAAATGCTTAGAAATGCGCAAAAATACCCAGAAAATGAGCAAAATGACCGGACAGTAGGGAGGGCTACCCCCTAAAAAGGAAAATTAAAATAAATGTATAAGTGTGAAATGTATTGAAAAGAGGAGTGAAATGATTCCCCTAAAAAAGTAATAAATAAAAAAAGGGTAAGTGATTTCATTTGGCGAAAATGTCGACTTTCTCTCGAAAAGCGAATCCGAAAAGAAATAGGAAATATAAAACTTGGTAATTTGATGGAATTACCAAATTTAGATCCTATATGAATAGGAAATTATAGCCGGAAAGCAAATTAGGAAAGATCCAAAGCTGAAAAACACGGAAAAGGGCCTGGGGAAGAGGCGCTGCAAGAGCTGCGACTCTTCGAAGAGGCGCAGCAGATGCTGCGTCATTTCTTCAGTTTGACAGACCTCGATAGAAATTAGGAAATAGCGAATAGTATAAATAGAGACTTCGGGGAAGCTTTTATTCACACAATTCCTTCTTCTTTCTTCCGTCTATTACATAAAAGCTCTCATATCTTCTCAAAAAAATTTCAAAATTATGGATGCCTTTGAAAACCGTCTCAAGGAGTGGACGAATGAGTTCACAAATGTTGAGAAACATGACATGGGTGCTTTTAATTTGGGATCGAGCTTGAGTCTTAAATTAGTGAAAGTTGTGAAGCCTTTCTTGGATGCCTGTCTTGAGTATTGGGACCCAAATTTTCACGTGTTTGCCTTTCCTGGAGGCGATATTTGTCCTTTCCCTGAAGAAATAGCCGCTATTGGGGGATGAGACCCAGAAAATGCACCGGTTGTACCCCTTAGCTCTCAAGGATAAAAGAATAAATTTAGGGACTTGCTTGGATTGACCAAGGCTGAGGTGGACCGTCTTGTGACCTCAAAAGGTGTCCGCATGTTTGACTTTATCGATCGATTTATAAATAGGGTGGACCCTTCTATTTCTTATGTTGTGAGACGCAGGGCCTTCAGGTTTTGTCTACTTCATTTCTATGTCCTTCGGGAGCATGTTGATGATGATATGAGAGGTGATCCCCGTTTTATGAGCCTAGTGGAACAAATGGAACTGCGCAAGAGCCCAGCATGCCTTTGCTTAGGGGAGACCATTCTTGGTTTGGATAACAGAAAGGCCAATCGCGAGCTTCCTTATTTGGGAAGTTCCGTCATTCTGCAGGTAAGAACCTACTACTTCTTTCAACCGTTCTTGTCTTTTTTTTTCGTTTTTTTTTTTGTTTTTTTTTGTTTGAAACATGGGCGTTAATTCCCATTTTCTTTTGCAGGTTTGGCTGATGGAACGGCTACGATTGATCGAGCCCCCAGTTAATGTGCCACGATACCATGCTCAATCAATTGCAATGAGAACTAAGCAATACATGGTGGACTTCACTCGGGTTTGCAACTATTGGGAGAATAAGTTGAAGAGCGGGGGTGGTCCCTTAATTCGATGGATTGTGCTGTGGTGGCACCTCAGGTCAGTCAGTGGAATCTTATCTTTGGTCCCGACACGGTCAGTTCGTATCCCTGGCTTGGAATTCATGGTTTGCATTTTCCCGGAGAGACTGATGAGGCAAGTGGGCCTTAGGTATAAGATTCCAAAGCTTGATACCGTTCCTCAAACTGCATTGGCACACACTACGGAGTCTTGTCGAGAGTGGCCAATCAGGTGGGCTCAGAGGAACATGTGGTTCATACCAGTTCCTATTGGATCCTTATGGGTATTTGACTCATACTTGCACTGGAGAAAGGTTGGTTCTCCCGAAGAACGTGAGAAGTTGAGTAAACACGAGCCCGTGGATTACAAGATTCGCGAAGTAGCAAAGAAGAACCAAAAGTACTTGACCGAAGAGGAAGAAGAAGCCGAATTCCTAGTTACTCGTCCGTCGAAGGAACCGAAAACCGCCTCTGCCGAGAAGATGGTGATAGATCGAAATAGTAAGGCTAGACCGCGAGAGAGACCATTGGTGATTAGGTCGAAGATAGCACAAGAGCGCCCGGCTCGTGGTCGAGACAAGAAGTATGATAAGGGTGACAAAGGCAAAGGGAAAATATAAGAATAGCTTTAGTCATTTATTATAGTAGTATTTATTATTAATTTATAATAAACGGCGGGGTTTTTAGAATCCTAGCCTAGCATTTATTTCAGCATTTTATTTTATATGTATTTGGCGTATTATTATTATTTATGGAACAATGAAATAAAAGATTTATTAGTTAAGAAACTGTTGTGATTTTCTTTTATTATTCTTGTCGAATTTCAAATGCAAATGCAAATGTCCTTCTATTTACATTTAAAAAAAAAAAAAAAATAACGGGTTGTATCCTGCGAAGGATTGCCTACGTATTCATTAGAGAAAATGAAATCAAACCCTGTGCGTAGTTCGAGTAAATGTAAAAGAATAATTGTTTGAAGCAAGAGCTTGTAATGAACTTTAGAAAATAAGCATGTGCTTTACCTACTCCCAAGGAAGTACAATTCAATTTATTTGATGATATGAGGATGTCGAAATGTCAAACGCAAGAGCATAGAGACATAAGTTTTAGCTGGCTAGGGCCGGTTTTATTTTGTGTCGCATGAGCGGCACGTGGGTTATGTGAGGCGCGTTTTCTGTCCTATGCTAAAGGTAGTACCATTTTAATTGGTCTAAGTTGGTAGACCAGTTAGGTTTAAACTTTCCTCGTGGATCGACAGGTAGGAGAGCTCTGACTGATTTGAGCACCAAATCTCCTTCTTTGATGTTCCTAGGCTTAACCCATTTCTTAAAGGCTCTCTTGATACGTGCCTGATATGTTTGCACATTGTGTAGCACGCGCAACCTTCGTTCATCCAGGAGGATGAGTTCTTCATATCGATCCCTATTCCATTCAGCTTCTGGGATTTGATTTTCGAGCAAAATGCGTAAGGATGGGATTTCTAATTCAACTGGTTGTACAGCTTCCATGCCATATGTTAAAAAGAAAGGAGTAGCCCCATTGGGTGTCCTAACTGATGCGCGATAACCCCATAGTGCAAAAGGTATTTTTCTAGGCAAATCTCGATAATTGTCGATCATTTTCTTGAGGATCATGACGACATTTTTGTTAGCTGCCTCCACCGCGCCGTTAGTTTGAGGTCTATAAGGCGAGGAATGGTGGTGTTTGATTTTGTATTTGGCTAGAAATTGTGCAGCTTCGGCTTGGAAATGTGACCCATTGTCCCTGATGATCTCATGTGGGCAACCATATCGAAAGATGATATTAGTTTGTATGAACTTTGCCACATGTTTAGATGTAAGAGTAGTGTAGGATGCTGCCTCGACCCATTTAGTAAAATAGTCGGTAGCTACCAAAATGAAACAGTGACCTCCTGTTCCAGGTGGAGTGATCTTCCCAATGATGTCGATTCCCCAAGCAGAAAATGGCCAAAGAGATATCATGGTGTAAAGCATGGAGGGAGGGACATGTTGCACATTCCCAAAGATCTGGCAATTATGGCAATGTCTGACGTATTTAATACAATCTGACTCCATCGTCGTCCAGTAATATCCCAGACTTGTGATTTTTTTTGCCATCATGGGTCCACTCATGTGAGGACCGCATTCTCCATCGTGAACTTCTTTCATCACTTTTTGTGCCTGTGATTGATCAAGGCAACGCAAAATGATTCCAAGAGGTGTTCTTTTGTACAATTCTCCCTGCATGAGGAGGTATTGAGAGGCTAGTAGGCGTATGGCGTGTTGTCCCCTCTTATCCATAACTGGTGGGTATGTACCATTGAGTGTGAAGTTTAGAATGGCTTGGAACTAGGGTTCTTCTGGGCTTTATTCTTCATCTGTAAGGTGTTGTACATAGGATGGTTCTGACCGTCACTCGATGCATAAAGGCATTTCGACCATGTTGTCTGGCATATTGATCAAGGCTGCAAGTTTTGCAAGAGCGTCTGCAAATTGATTTTCTGCATGAGGTAGGTGTATATAAGTGACCTAATCGAAGAATTGGGTAACTTGATATATCCTAGCCTGATAGGGTGCTAGACTTTCACTTCGAATTTTCCAAGATCCTGTAACTTGGTTAATTATCAAGGAAGAGACTCCGTGAACTCGAAGATTCTTAATGCCTAAACTTACTGCTGCTTGTAGACCAATGAGGCAAGCTTCATATTCTGTTGCGTTATTTGTCACTTCGAAGTCGAGTTTAACAGAAAGTGGTGTATGCTCGCCTTCAGGATGAATGAGTGTAACAACCCCATACACCGGGATGCCGTACCAAGGACCATTCCTGTATATGAAGGTGTTACCATCTCAGTTACCTGAGGTAGTAGATCAAATAGACAATAAAAGAACACTTATAATATATATATATATATATATATATATATATATATATATATATATATATATATATATATATATATATATATATATATATATATATATAAGTACTCTTTACAACCATATACCCAACCGATTACAAGAATGATAAAGACTACACCATTACTCATATCTCTGCATATCTAGACCAGAAGCGTGATGACTCGATTCCCTCCATGCCCAGCAGCAACAAACCCACTATACCTACTAAGCCAACTGCTCACCATCCCCGAATGGATCACCACAAGTTTTACAAAACAACAACACGGGGTCAGTACTGTATAATTGATGGGTGATGTCGTCGGGTCACATCCAATCAAACACATTTATAATTCTCAACAAACAACTAGTTAGTGGTAAGTCGAGGTCGTTCTATGGGACGGTGTGCTTTGGATTATAAGTCCATCTATCTCAATTTATGCTAGTGTCACAATTTGTTTGGGTTTGTAATTGTGTCCTAGACTAATGCAAGCAATAAAGTAAAGCAAATAATGAACTAAGAAATGTAAACAAATGAATAAAAGTACTAGGGTGTCATGGGGTCATAGGGGATTCATGGTGTTGATCATACAAACATGTTTACAAAGTTGCAAGCAATTAATGTTGTAAAGGAGCCGAGTTGGTTTATGTCTTACGGTTCTTAGGAAGAGTTGGGTCCCAGAGCCGAATCGATTAGATTGTACAACACCTACAAGTCGACTTACTTTCCTCCTAATCACTTCTATGCATGGTCTAACAAGACTCGAGTTGGTTTATATCTTACAAGCCAAGTTGAATAGATAAGAGATGGTTGTAAATGCAAGGATTCATAGGCTTAACATTTCATCAAACATAACATGTGCATAAAGTTGAGATCACAACAAGCAAGCAATTTAATTATGAAAACATATTAGATTAAGCATGACTAATCCCATGTTAGTTTCCCCTAATTACCCACTAATCCTAGCTAAAAGACTACTCACTCATTATCATGGGAAACATGTTATTAATGGTGTCAATCATCACAACAAGTATAAACATGATAATAGAATGAAGAAATGAACAATAAAGAGTAAAGAGTAAAGGAATTATACCAACTTAAGATGATCCAAATAATAAAGCAAAGAATAATAGAAGAGACTTGATTGATTGATGAAGGGTTTTCAATCCTCCAGTAATAACCTAATAATCTTCAATTACCCAAAAGAAACAAACTTGAACAATAATTAAGGAAAGATTTAATGTGTAATTTGTGGAAAGATTAAAGAATAATCTATTCTAATCTACTCCTAATCTAATCTAAGAGGAATTTCTAATGTGGAAGCCCCCTTTGATTATCATCAAAATGGGGTATTTATAGTAGTGCTTCATTATGTTAACTAAGGCTAAACTAGTAATTAACAGTTCTAAGTTCTAAGCAGGGAATCGCTAGTCTTTCGGAGAGATGGGCATCTTTGCTGAGGACGCCACAATCCGCTCGTCCAAGGGGAAAAACCGCTCGGATTGTTGCAGGGGTGGACGAGCGTCTTCAAGGCTTGGACGCTCGGATTGGTCGGTTCTTGGACGGGCGTCTTGGCTCCTTGGTCGCTCGGATTCATCATCAGAATCCTTCTCTTCGCAAATTTCTTATTCTTGCAATGTTAGTCTTTGGTTCATGCCCCTTCCTTCAATACCCGTTCAACCAAGATCGTCAATGTCTTTCCAAATAGGCTCAAGAGACGGGAATTTTTCGCCTAATTGTCTCCTTTCCTACAAATCAAACACAAAGCAATAAAAAAGCAAAATAGGAAGCATTTGACGGGTAAAATGGCTATGAGACGCTATAATAATGTGTAAAATAGGTTCAAGTCGGGGACTAAATGTGCGCAAATAATGGTCACATCAAATATCCCCAAACCGAACTTTTACTCGTCCCGAGTAAAGAGGTGACAAAAAACTAGACCTTTATTTAAACTATCCTACTAATATAGCCGATATAAGACAATTAGCGGGTCTCACTCCGCACCTTCAACTCACAACAAGGCAACCATGAGGTAGGTTACCTTCTTGCAAGGCAAGGTGGGTCTTGCCAAAATGGCGACACATCCACACATTAAAGCACACAAAATCAAGTAAAGGATGCATCTACAATAGAATAGCCACTTTCCTCATCTAAGTGGCGGAAATTATCTAAAGGGGAAGCAATTCAAGGGTACACACTCCTTCATAGATATGGTTTCTTCAAACTACTAAGCCTAGAAGGATACCAATAAATCACCTCCAAGTTGTGTCAAGCTAGGGTACCTTTGTCCTCAATCGTTAAATGCTTTTGTCAAGAATAGACTCCCTATGGTGTTAGAAACACTGGAGGATCGCGGTATTCCCCTTCTTGTCTAGACAAGAAGAAGGGTCATCCCCTCTCTACCATGCACAAAAATGGATATGATGGATAAAGGGATCGATAGTATTTGAGTTTCATTTGGGAGTTTGCTTTGTTGTTGTTTTCCCCTCAATTTCTTGTGGCATATAACATTTGAGAACACTTTATTTTTGCCATTTCTTTTTTTGATTTTTGGCATTTCAATACTTGACAACTTTCAACTTTTCTTTGCATTTTCTTTTGAACTTTTTCAAAGTCACCCCATTTTTAGGGAAGGTGCTTATATTTGAAGCTTTATGAGTCTATTTTTGCTCCTCTTTTCATTTGATGCAATTGCAAACTTTTTCAACTTTTCATTTCAATTCTTGAACTCAAATTTTTTTGAACAATTTTTGTTTGTGCCCATTCCCTTTGATGAAAAAATGCATGGTAGAACATGGATGAATGATGGTTGTGTTAGAAATCTATATCTCATTATTTCGACATATTCATATATGTTACAAATTAATTTAGTCATAAAATTAAATATAAATCTTATGCATACAAACTTAAATTAAAAGAGAAGAAATCATCAACCCTTACTATGATAATTTCGGTCTTATGGGCACCAACAAGATCTCCTTCTTGTTAGTTCTTGAGCTTTCCAATAATGGATGAACATTCATGACTTCAAAATAGAAGCCCTCCAATTAGTAGCACCCAAGACTATCCCAAAATCCCACAAACTAACATGTACTAGATATTTGTAATGTGGTTTACCTTAAAATCGATTACTAATACTCATATACTACTACTAGTATTATTAGTGTTTCATTTGTACAAATTAGATACATAAAAATGAATTTTATGAAGAACAAGAGAGAGAAGTTTATTGTTTTTAATAAAACATAAGAAGAATGAATAATTGAGAGAAAAAATCTCTCAAATGTATCTCTCAAAAACCGGTGGTGAGGGGAGTATTAGGACCCTTTTGCTTTTTCCTTTTTGTCTTCACAAGGCAAATTGTGTAAGCCTTTGTCCATAGTCATGTCACTATCAAGTGTCATAGACAAATGAATAAGACAAATGAATAAGACAAAACAACTAAAAATGCCCACCAATAATTTCGGTTATTAAGTGTAATATGGAGTCCATTTTATTTTTGTCAATTGTACAATTGTATATCATGTGACATGTGACATGTCTTATGTCATGTTTTAATTTAAAATGCATATTTAACAAATTAAATATCATTTACAAATTAAATAAATCACATTTAACAAATTGACTAGTAATTCAAAATTATTTTCACATAAAATGGTCATTTAAACACTAGTTAGTATAATTCACAACATCTTGTAATTATAACTAACTTATCATTCTTATCTCGTGTGTTTCGCAAACACCGATTAATTTTAGTAATATAACTTCTTAAATTACTAAATAAAATCTTATTTAATCACATTATAATAAGATGTCATTTTCTCTCTTATGCTAATAATTTGTTCAATTTTAAGGAATTAATTAATCTGTATCGACATACAATTAATTAACCTTTTCAATTAAGGGAATCGTCCTTTAGGTGTGACCTCAAGGGATCAACTGATCACCACCGTCGCACGACAGTAATGTCAAACTCTAGCCAGCCAATCATTACCGATATGTGTGGACCAGTTGACTATATATGTAATGTATCATCCCTTTCGCATTCTTGGTACGAGATTTAAATATGTGATCAATATGATCGACAATTGTGATCTCATTATTGTCGGGGACACTTACTCCAACAATCTCCCACTTGTCCTCGACAAGTGTGCATCACCAATTCTCTTGTCCTATTACTATCTCACACTCAATGCAAGGTGTCTTTCGGGTCGTACTTGCAAATGATCATATCGAGAGTGGTTTCCTCGATCTGGAGAATAACTGATTGACCGGAGTTATCTACCATAGATACCATCCGAGCGTGGCTACGCATTTCCTGTTCATTACTCCTCGAGTGGCCCTGAGATATTGTTTTAACCCTGACAAGGCGGTGGACAATTCCTATCGCACTTATTCCCTTCGACTAGCCACTGCCATCATAACCCAAAATATGCCCATTTGACCCCATTTACGAAGGTCGTAGTAACACAAATCAAAGTTAATCTGAAACTGTGCCACCTTAGGCGAACAGTCTTTAGTCAAAAGAATCGACTCATTAGAATACTATAGTAGCTCTCGCCACGACCAGGCTATATAAATTTGCCAGAACTCTATAAGCGGTCACTACCCGACAAAGTGTTTCTAACAGTTTGCCTATGTAATCGACTAGTCATCTCACATGACTGTATAGCACTGAACTTGCCATCAATCGCATCACACTCTAGTCACTTCGAGACGTCACCTCATACAAGTGACTATGGGCGAATACTATGTTAATCCGAGTTCACTTTAACGGGGTTCAATTGTCTCTACGACCCGTTTGGATGTAACAAGGTATAAAAGGAGTTTTTAGATTTAAAAACTCGAACGATAAATGTGATTATTATATGAGTAGTCAATACTTGATTACTACTTCATATTCTATAATCCAATTTAGATCTTGTATGTAGTTGTTCATCTCAATTCAATTGAAATGACATATGACATGATTCATCATGTTAAGCCTATGAAAAAGGCTTTGGTTAGTAGGTTTTATCAACTTCTTGTACCTTACTCAACCTTACTACATACTCGTTTTCCTTTGTAATGTATACATTTGCATTACAAAACTTTCTAACTACGTGTCTAGATCCAATCTAGACATAGGCTTTCTTGCCTTAAAATAGCTCCCACTGTTTTCACAGTGTGCGGAACTCATCCCTCTCGCACATCCCATGATTGCAAGTGTACTCAATTTCCGTTGTAAATATCTCTCATTGTTCTTTATTGCCTAGAACGATTCTAGAAAATCTATTTCTTAAATAATGTAGCCACAATGGTATCTTAACCATCCCAATGTGTTTTGATTATGGTTTTGTCGGAAACCATGCGCAATCTCAATTGTCAATTGTCACTTGTGTAACACCCTTACACAAAATTGCATCAAAAAACACTTTGTATTACATCCTTAATGCTTCTGCAAGCACTTAAGGGTAATCTTTATGGCTTACTTGGTAACTATTACTTAAATTCGGTTTGAAACAATTCATCATACTCAAAGTATATGAAGTGTTATACATCATTTCCTATTTAATTAATTCGGCAGGGAAGCAAATAGAATCAATCAAATATGTCAATTCGATTGAACTAGTCATGAACCTTATCAACAAAAGACTCCTTATTTGACATTAATATCATGTAGATTTATCTCCATAAATCCGGATATTAAGAAGTATTATTTTTCTCCTAGTCTTAAATCATTCCCAATAATCAATATGTCATCCACATATAAGACTAATTAAAATTTCCGTAACTCCCACTAAACTCCATGTATAAACACAAATTCTCGACTTATCGAGAAAAGTTTTATAACATGATCAAAACATTGATTCCAACTCATTGATGTCCTACTTAAGACCCTCTCTTAAGTTT
The DNA here is from genome assembly GCF_048544455.1 of Silene latifolia. Lineage (NCBI taxonomy): Eukaryota > Viridiplantae > Streptophyta > Magnoliopsida > Caryophyllales > Caryophyllaceae > Silene > Silene latifolia. The sequence goes on from NC_133526.1 coordinate 87,697,969, forward strand.
CACATTATCTTAGGATTACAAGAATCTATAAAACATAAGACATGTATTGAATACATTCCTTCTAATTGAAGAAGTGGGTTTTAGATTCACTCGCTATATATATCTCATAATGAAACACAATTCCTAAGAAAATCCAAATAGACTTAAGCATTTCAACTAGTGCAAAAACCCTTTGCTACCAATCAAGCTTTGAAATCTCTCTATATTAGTGCAAAACCTTTGTCACTAATCAAGCCTTTAATTTCGGATTTTCATGGCTCTAAGCCTTGTATTGAGTTGTGACATTAAACATTCTCATGTAAGTCATATGTTCATTACTTTCTAGAAGTAATCAACTTGAATCAAACGATTTCTTTGTAAGTTATAAGCTCTTTACTTTCTTAAAAGTAGCATGAATTCATCATCTTCAACAAGTGACGAATTTAACCTCCTAGGTTTTGAAGAAACAACGTCTTACACAAAACGTCTCATGTAGCCAAGAACGACCAGTTTCTTGCGACATAACATTCTTTTTGTGGCTCTTGAAAAATTTCTCCCACTCTGTCTTCTAGAAATAAACTTGTATTCTAGGAAGACAGCTTCACGAGCCACAAACCCGTTGTACTTGTGATTATAGTAAGGAAAAATGAGCACTTGTTTCTTTTGAAAACTTACAAGCATGGTACTCTACCATTTCATATCTCATATGAATCGTTTTAGATTTAGTGGAAAAATAAAAATTTAGACAAAATGATAAAATCCCCAAGAGGATCAAGTAACTCAAAGTAACTTGATTGAAGTTCAAACCATATCGAATAGCGTTTGATTTCTTATCCAACCACATATTATCCCATAATGTGTGTTAAGAGAGATTAACTTGTGATATTATATCACATTTCATTTGGCTTATATCAAAGTCTTCACTTTAATAATCCCATCACGACTAAATCGTGATTCCTTGAACTCTTTGAACTTCTTCAAAGATTTCTCTATTTACCTTATTAAGTGAACACATTAGTGTCAACTTAAATCGTTGGTAAAAGAAAATGATCAACCTATTTTGGATCAATGATTTACAACCTCGATCTCCTTTTCAACCATAAGGCACGAGACATCTTGCTTTGAATACAATATATGCATATACCATAAGATTAACAATATAATGGTTTCAAGAGTACTCGATAACTCTTTGCGTTCATTATTCCAAAATTTAAGGTTTAATCTTGGGATACCAATTTGAGTCTTGCATCATCTACATGATGTATCATTCTAGTTTGGTTTAAAATATATTCACCTTGATAATGGGCTAGCCATACATCAAATCGTGGTGTATAGGGTCACAAAAGTGAAACCTCGTTTGTATCTTAACAATTTTATATTCTTATCTGGAGTTTATGCACTTAATATTCAGAATTAAGTACAACTATAAACCCAAAACTAGATTGATTACACAATGACTCTATCTCTCGACATCATTGTTGCTAGTCGTCATATTCTAATCGTCCTATGTATCGTATACAATGATGAAAACCACCATCGGTTTCTAATATTGACGAAATGGTACTAGCAAAACTTATGTTAATTGAATAAACATTTAAAGAAGAAGGTCCCATTAGATGTCCCACAACTAACTTGTTGATTCTTCAATAATTTGGGGCAGTTTCCTTTCTGGTGTCCAACAATTAAGACAATGGAAACATTATCGGTCGGGATTGATAGGTTTAGTATTGCTATTCTCAATAACGTTACTTTTAACATTACCTTGTATCAATTCCATTCTAATTTTACTTCTCAGAACCCTATCCTTTTCTTAACGGTTTAAGAGAATGCTCCCACTCATTTCAATGAGTCTTTGCTAAGAGAAGCAAAATTGAAATTCATGAAGACTACTCTTCATTCGTGTTCGTTTAGTCTTATAACTTTCATTGAAGTGGTTGCGGTATTTTGGTCAATTTTGATTTCCAACAAATCTAGTTACCAAAATGATTTAACGTTTCAAAGTACTTAACTTAATTAAGCATATGAGAAAAAATTGTAAGTAGATATGTTAGTCAAGAATCAAAAACCCTTTTGATCACAATAACTTCCATCTATACTCTTCACAAGAGATCCTTACAATGGATAATTCGAGGTTTTAGAAGAAAATTCATATTTGTCTTTAGTTACGATGTTATAATGGAGATTTGAATCAAATCGAAATGATATCGTATATGAATTGTGGTAAAGAAATAGAATAATATGATAACGGAATAGTGTAAAACTTAACATTTATCGTTTTATTAATACTTGTAAATAACAAGTGAAGCATTTACATAGTGACCTCTACCCAACTATGATAAATGATTCCAAGATCCAAATTCATATTAACTTGGGCATCGGTAAAGCCGAATACAACCCTCATCAATATAACTCGGTGGATTAACTCTTTAATCGATTCTACTTTTAGAACTCTTGGTCGATAAAATTACATTAATAGTTATCTTTAGCCCGAAACACATCCGGCAACCGTTGAGAATACTTTCGTTGAGTTCAACCCAAATTTCGAATAAATGTGTCCATGATCCAATTTTACATCAACTTGGGCATCGGTAAAGCCGAAAAAAACCCTCATCTTTATAAATTCGGTGGGTAGACATATATCACCCACTTCCCCTACGTAATAAGGTTTGTACCCCGGTAAAGCCGAGTGCACTCCCTCACGAAATAGGTTTTAATGGTTTCTACTTTTTGGTAAGGCTAAGTCTCAATTGTTTATTTTAGCGAGAGGTCATGTCAATTTATTATCTATCACGTTTTAAGTGAAATAAAGCGGTGAACTACGATAATTGTAATTGACACGGTCGATAAACTCGATTAAAACAAAAATAATAATGCATGTTTTAGTTATGGCGATTTAGCGATGCATGCAACATATAAAAAAATGCAAAGCATAAAAATAAATCCTAGTATGGCCTTCCTAAAAATAGTAAATCTAATAAACTATTACAAATTCGAAAACCAACTCCATTGGTCCCTTGAACTTCGGTTTTGGCACGCATCTCGAGGCAACACCGTCTTTAATGGATCGCCTTCTCAAGTGGCACCGTCTTCAAGGAACTCCGGAATAAATAAATTACATAACAAATTACATAATTTCCGATTATACATTTGTAATCAAAATAAAATAAATCTATTAAATTACAAAACGGTGATACGAGATCACAATAAATTATAACCGAATCGATATTCCCATACATTTCGGGTAATACCAATTAAAAACTAAGGCCATACTAAGTAAAATTACATAATTTCAAAATTACATAAACTTAAAATATGACAATCATAAATAAAATGCAGCATTATAATATGTATGAACATTCCCAATTTTATGCTAAATCGCCTTTAAGGAGCCAATATCGTATATTAATCGGTTTTTACGGATTTGCGTGATTCAACCTTTTAAAATCACAATAAATTACATAAAATCATATTTATGCACAAGTTAATTACCCTAAACAACTTAGGACTCAAAATTAGTCTCCACTAACATATTGACAATAATTAACTAATATTTCTTAAAATTGTTCATAAATAGACTCAAAATTACAATAAAATGCCATAAACTTCAAATAAATCACAAAAAAAGTTCAAACAAATTAAAAATATGAAATTTTAAACTCATGAACATTCTGGAAAAATATCATGACACTCATAATATTCAAAAACTTAGGTTAAAAATTTCGAAATTTATCGAGAAAAACGATGTTGCGGTTTATCGGATTTATCAAATATTATCTTAAAAATATGAGAAAAATTATATTAATTTAATTTTCACATTTAGATCTGAAACATATGATAAAATGCAATATGTGACGTTTTTCCTTAGTCATGAAGTATGTTTTAGCAATTTTCACTAATTAAAGTCAGTATTTATGTTATTTTTCATCATAAATTCATAAATCATGCATAAAGAGTTAATTATAGCCAATTATTTTACACACATCTTGTAAATTTTTATGTGACAACATACTAAAATTCAATGACCAGATTCGAAATATAACTCATATTAACCTATTTTTCCATTTAAATCCGATTTTATCATGAAAAATCAATATTTTGAGCATAAGGACTCATAAAATTATAAAAATTTACAGGTCATCAAAATATAATATATGTGAAAACATATCCAAAAACCACTGGAAAAATTGAAGTTTAGCTAATTTTAGTCCAAAAATGACATTTTTATCATAAAATCACATTTTAATGCCATTATTATACAAAATGAACAATAAAAATCCATAAATTAACCAAAATATCCTAAATACATTTTAGGACCAGAAACTTTAACATGCATAATAAATTTCGTGATATATCACAAAAACACAAATTTATAAGTTTTGTTTGTTAATCGTATAACTCGGAAAAACAATAACCGATTTGCATGCAAACAACCAAAGGCTCTGATACCACTTGTTAGAAATCTATATCTCATTATTTCGACATATTCATATATGTTACAAATTAATTTAGTCATAAAATTAAATATAAATCTTATGCATACAAACTTAAATTAAAAGAGAAGAAATCATCAACCCTTACTATGATCATTTCGGTCTTATGGGCACCAACAAGATCTCCTTCTTGTTAGTTCTTGAGCTTTCCAATAATGGACGAACATTCATGACTTCAAAATAGAAGCCCTCCAATTAGTAGCACCCAAGACTATCCCAAAATCCCACAAACTAACATGTACTAGATATTTGTAATGTGGTTTACCTTAAAATCGATTACTAATACTCATATGCTACTACTAGTATTATTAGTGTTTGATTTGTACAAATTAGATTTATAAAAATGAATTTTATGAAGAACAAGAGAGAGAAGTTTATTGTTTTTCATAAAACATAAGAAGAATGAATAATTGAGAGAAGAAAACTCTCAAATGTATCTCTCAAAAACCGGTGGTGAGGGGAGTATTAGGACCCTTTTGCTTTTTCCTTTTTGTCTTCACAAGACAAATTGTGTAAGCCTTTGTCCATAGTCATGTCACTATCAAGTGTCATAGACAAATGAATAAGACAAATGAATAAGACAAAACAACTAAAAATGCCCACCAATAATTTCGGTTATTAAGTGTAATATGGAGTCCATTTTATTTTTGTCAATTGTACAATTGTATGTCATGTGACATGTGACATGTCTTATGTCATGTTTTAATTTAAAATGCATATTTAACAAATTAAATATCATTTACAAATTAAATAAATCACATTTAACAAATTGACTAGTAATTCAAAATTACTTTCACATAAAATGGTCATTTAAACACTAGTTAGTATAATTCACAACATCTTGTAATTATAACTAACTTATCATTCTTATCTCGCGTGTTTCGCAAACACCGATTAATTTTAGTAATATAACTTCTTAAATTACTAAATAAAATCTTATTTAATCACATTATAATAAGATGTCATTTTCTCTCTTATGCTAATAATTTGTTCGATTTTAAGGAATTAATTAATCTGTATCGACATACAATTATTTAACCTTTTCAATTAAGGGAATCGTCCTTTAGGTGTGACCTCAAGGGATCAACTGATCACCACCGTCGCACGACAGTAATGTCAAACTCTAACCAGCCAATCATTACCGATATGTGTGGACCAGTTGACTATATATGTAATGTATCATCCCTTTCGCATTCTTGGTATGAGATTTAAATATGTGATCAATATGATCGACAATTGTGATCGCATTATTGTCGGGGACACTTACTCCAACAGGTTGCATGGTTTCAAGGGTCACCTTGGAATAAACGGTGGCCAAGGAGTTATCACACCACAAGGTACTCTTGACTAGGCCTTAATCCATGGGTCAAAGGATACTAGCATGACACATCCTAGGGTGTTTTACAAGTATTCTAACAAGCAAAGTCTTAAGAAGAAAAAGCATCTACTAGGGGCTATATACACTTGTCAAGCTTCCCAAGTAGACGGTTTCAGAAAATTTTTCTAACATGCAACTATATGCCATGATGCAACTAACATTTATACATCCTAATGCATATGATTCTACCAACTAGTATGCCAAATAATCTAAATGCAATCCTAGATTCACATTGTTTTTACCACATCAATCAAAATAAAGCCACATAGTCATTAACATAAAGAGGAAAAAAGAGATTGGAAAGATCATACCATGCGGTCTTCAATATCCTCATGTCTCGTGTGTGGCGTAGTCAATCAATGTGAAAAGGATGAACAAACACAATATATACAAGACTACACTAAAAAGGAAATGAACATGTTTTTTATTTTTTTTCAATTTTTCAACTTTTTTGAATTTTTCAAAATTTTTCAATTTTTATGCATTTTTGGAATATAAATTCTCATCCCCCACTTTATTTTGGACATTGTCCTCAATGTACATGTAGGAGTGGGAATAAAAAGGAAATACATGTTTTTTTTTTGATTTTTTTTTTTGAAATAAAGTACAAATGCAATGATATGATATGAATGAATGCATGCGCTAAATAAATGTAATTCTATATGACATATATAACAAATGAATGAAATCTAAACTATATTATATGATGCATGATTTCTAGTAAATTATGGTCACCTATGATCAAACCTCCCCAAACCGATTTAAACACTATTTCTAGTGTAGAAAAGAATAGGATTGGTCATTAGCGACTATGCATGAATTCTAGTCTATATACAACTATCTACATGAGGTATATCACAATGCAAACTACACTACATGAAAATGCAATATGAAATATGATACAAGTGCTTGTGAAGACTAAACTAAATGCAATGCACTATACAAAAGAGAGAGGGAGAGAAGCGTATCATACAAATGGAGGTGGTGAGGTAGGCATTTCTCACTCGTCATCCTCATCTTGGGGGTAGCCATACCTACTAGAGCATCCTTCTTGGTCATACCCTCCTCCTTGACCCGAGTATCCTCCACCTTGACCACCAAAGTTCCCGGCTTGGTTCCCTTGGTTAGGGAACAAAAGATGTGGTTGAGCCCAAGATGGGTGAGGGCCATTAGGGTCGATGTACCCTTGTTGTGCCATTTGATAATACTGGGGGTAAAGGGCCATGTAGTTGTCGACCCTCCCTTCATGCACCCCGAGATCAACTCTATTCATAAGGTTCATCAAGTCATGAATACCCGGGGTATTGGGGATTTGTGGTTCGAATTGCGTATAAGTAGTAGGGTACAGTGGGATAGGCACATAGGATGGAGGGGGAATGGGCCTTGTCGGTATCTCACGAGGTTGTGGTGGTTTGTGGGGTGCTTCTTCTCTTTGAGGGGGGTTGCCGATGATTTGTATGTCGAGAAGGTAGCTCGGATTAGGTGAATACGGGCTCAACCTTGGGTCGGTACCCGGTATATTCCACCCCGAAAGAACAATAGAAGTGCACCCTTTATTGAACCATTCTACACTCCCGTCTTGAGTGTAGGCACACCACCGGTGGCGGTTGAAGACGGCGTCCTCATCAATCAAAGTGCTCCCTTTAAAGGGTGTATAAGTCCCATATTAGTTGAACCCGGGACAAAGGTAGTTTGCCAAGATAGTAATTAGACCTCCCATCACGAAGGTCTTAAGTTGGGTGTTTCCATGAGAAATCAAAGAATCTCGTAAGCATCTCAAGGGGGTATTGAAGTTATACCTCCTTGTCCCCCGGACATTTAGATAGGACTCAAGGAATGTCAAATCGAGGAGAGTGCACCTATCTTGCTCATATCTCCCATTAATTGTGCCGGCTACGAAACGTTCGGTGATCCGAATCACCGGGTGTTGAATAGCAAAGGTTTAGCATTGTTTTTGGTGAATGAAATTCCTCCCGTAAATAGCCCTCCATAATAGGTCCACATCAAAATCGGAGGGTTTGTTGATGTTGTTTGTTGGCACAACAAGACCAAAAATGTGAGCAAATTGGTCAAGTGATAGGCTATGGTCCATGTTGCACAACCTAAACTCCATACTAAGATTCTCCCTCGTGTTCGAGACAATATTAAAGGCTACTCAAAAATTCCAAGGTGAGGCTAAGGTATGTCTCTTCATGGGCATGGAATAATTTCCCTATCCCTAGACCGTCAAAGAACATTTCGGTCTGGTACCTTATCCCTAGGGTTTCTAGCACCCTAGTATCAATAAACTGAGTTGGTTCGTAATGCTTACCTAGCAAACTTACGAACTTGATACGGTGGGCATCGGATGTGAAGAGTACCTCCGGATAGTACTCAAGTTGCTCCACCCCTCCTCTTATCACGGGATGAGGGTTTCTTGGTATCACCATTTGTTGAGGGGAAAAAGAAGATGAGCCCTTGCGTTTCTTGGTAGCGGCTTCAACAAGTTTCTTGGCTTTTCTCTTGATGTTCATCATTTTCGATTTGTGAAAGTTAGGGTTTTGTTGTTTTTGTTGAGAAAGGAGTGTTTTGGGGATGAAGATGAGTAGATTGTGTTTAGATAAGATGAGGAAAAAGAGGGATGGTGGGGGTAGTTTTATAGAAAAGAGGGTAGGACGAGCGGCTTCGGGTCGGGCCTGGGCGGATAATTTGAAAAATTGCAGGAATTCGAGCGTATTCGCGTCAGGGACGAGCGTCTTCTGCTAGATGGTTCGAGCGTCTTGGGGGAAATCCGCTCGGATTTCCTTACAGGGTCTTTGCCTTTTCTAGGAGCAGCAGAAGACGAGCGTCTTTGCTTAGGGACGAGCGGCCTAGTTGGGACGGGCGTCTTATTTTGAGTCCGCTCGGATTTTTTTATAGTCCCAAAATTTTTCTTCAGGTGTCAAGTAGGACGAGCGTCCTACAAGGAATACGGGCGTCTTTTTTTTCAGGATGAGCGCCTTGTGCTAAATCCGCTCGGATTCTGCTACAGAACTGGATACCGTATTAAGGGAGGCTCGGGACGAGCGTCCAGGCCTCGGGACGAGCGTCTTTCTCCGTTCTTCAAACTTTTCTTTCTTTTCTTTTGCAAGATCGTACCCTTGCACCCTTTTGATATTCCTCCTTATCTTTTTCTGAAATTTTGCTCAATAAGAAAGTAAGGAAACTCTCTCTCACTACTCTTATGTGATAAATTGTAAATGAAAATGCGAAAACGTACAATATTATACAAGGTAAAGGTCCTAGAAATATCTTACAAATTGTGGTTTGAGATAGGACTCCACCAAACTAATTCAATTTGTAGAGGTTCTTGTCCATAGAGCTCAAGGCTCTTAGTAGAAGATGAGAGGAATGTGGGACGGCGAAGCAAACAGGGGGACTCTAGAGGTGAGGATGGATTGGGATGGAGACCGGCGCGAGTGGGGTTTGTCAAGATAAATGTAGATGCGGGTGTGAAAGAGGGTGAAGGAGTGAGCACGGGAGTGGTATGTCGGGATGAAAATGGCGAAGTGCTGTGGGGTGTGTCGAATAGTCGGAGCCAGACTTGGGAGGTTCAGTTTGCAGAAGCAACCGCGATACTGGATGGCCTTGAAGAAGCAGCTGCACGTGGACTCCGTAAGTGGAGATTGAGAGTGATTGCTTACCGGTGATAGAAGCTATTCGGGATAAAAAGCTGGGACGATGCATGTTTCATCAGTTACTAGAGGATATTATTACTTTTAGTCTTTCTTTCGAGTCTGTTATTTGGTCTTATGTAAGTCGAGTCAATAATTGTGTCGCTCATGAATTAGCTCATTGCGTTCCACGAGTCGTAGGAAAGGTTGTATGGGAGGATGGTCTTCCATCTTCTGCGAATACTGCTGTTATATTTGATCGTTTATTAATTGAGTAATGCCTTTAGGCATTTTTCTTCAAAAAAAAAAATTACTAGGGTGTCATAGGGTCATAGGGGATTCATGGTGTTGATCATACAAACATGTTTACAAAGTTGCAAGCAATTAATGTTGTAAAGGAACCGAGTTGGTTTATGTCTTACGGTTCTTAGGAAGAGTTGGGTCCCGGACCCGAATCGATTAGATTGTACAACACCTACAAGTCGACTTAGTTTCCTCCTAATCACTTCTATGCATGGTCTAACAAGACTCGAGTTGGTTCATATCTTACAAGTCAAGTTAAATAGATAAGAGATGGTTGTAAATGCAAGGATTCATAGGCTTAGCATTTCATCAAACATAACATGTGCATAAAGTTGAGATCACAACAAGGAAGTAATTTAATTATGAAAACATATTAGATTAAGCATGATTAATCCCATGTTGGTTTCCCCTAATTACCCACTAATCCTAGCTAAAAGTCTACTCACTCATTATCATGGAAAACATGTTTTTAATGGTGTCAATCATCACAACAAGTATAAACATGATAATAGAATGAAGAAATGAACAATAAAGAGTAAAGAGTAAAAGAATTATACCAACTTAAGATGATCCAAATAATAAAGCAAAGAATAATAGAAGAGACTTGATTGACTGATGAAGGGTTGTCAATCCTCCAATAATAACCCAATAATCTTCAATTACCCAAAAGTAACAAAATTGAACAATAAACTTGAACAATAATTAAGGAAAGATTTAATGTGTAATTTGTGGAAAGATTAAAGAGTAATCTATTCTAATCTACTCCTAATCTAATCTAAGAGGAATTTCTAATGTGGAAGCCCTCTTTGATTATCATCAAAATGGGGTATTTATAGTAGTGCTTCATTAGGTTAACTAAGGCTAAACTAGTAATTAAAAATTCTAAGTTCTAAGCAGGGAATCGCTAGTCTTTCGGAGAGATAAACATCTTTGCTGAGGACGCCACAATCCGCTCGTCCAAGGGGAAAATCCGCTCGGATTGTTGCAAGGGTGGACGAGCGTCTTCAAGGCTTGGATGCTCGGATTGGTCGGTTCTTGGACGGGCTCCTTGGTCACTCGGATTCTTCATCAGAATCCTTCTCTTCGCAAATTTCTTATTCTTGCAATGTTAGTCTTTGGTTCTTGCCCCTTCCTTCAATACCCATTCAACCAAGATCGTCAATGTCCTTCCGAATAAGCTCAAGAGACGGGAATTTTCCGCCTAATTGTCTCCTTTCCTACAAATCAAACACAAAGCAATAGGAAAGCAAAATAGGAAGCATTTGACGGGTAAAATGGCTATGAGACGCTATAATAATGTGTAAAATAGGTTCAAGTCGGGGACTAAATGTGCGCAAATAATGGTCACATCAATAATGAAATAAGACAAACAATATACAATGTAACCAGCTGATCATCCTCCCAACTAATCTCCCCATCTCACACAATAACCGACTACACGCCGAAGTGTGTAGCCCTGCCAGATTACCCATCGCAATAGGTAATCCTCGCCGCCAGTGGGGGACCACAGCCAATCCCCACCTAAATCCCGCTCATCAACGAGCGATATCCCTGTCCCTTAATGTGCACATCCCCTCCCGTGACGGGTTCCACGGAGGGCGAACTAGGGTGTGAAGCCACTCCCGCAAGTGCCTCCACCACAACCAACACAATCATCACAACCTCCACATTCGTCACAATACAACAGCATCACAGCTGTCAAAACACCACAACCGTCACAACACTACATCATTACAATCGTCACCACAACACCATTTCTCCGATGATCAGCAGATAACAATAATTGCAATGCACACATCTTAAATCAACAACCAGAGACTGAGTACGGAAACCCTACCTCACTGCTAATCACGAAATGCATCCACATATAGCCAAGTAGGACTCTGAAACGCATCCTACAAAGATGACCTACTGAGAGGGACTACAAGACAGCGGCGTACCTAAAAACGCGGACTGACGGCGACACAGACGACGACCACGCACACATCCTTCCTATTCACACCCCGTCCTTCCCGTGGTTGAGGTGTAGGCCACATACTTAAGAATATATGGAGGTAGAGGTGATAGGAGAGAGAGAGAGAGAGAGAGAGAGAGAGAGAGAGAGAGAGAGAGATAGGCTAGGGTTAGAGTAAGAGGAACTGTCGAGAAATGAGAAAATGAAATGAATCTCGCGAACGTGCGTTTTTATATTAACGCGTCAATAGCAGCCATACTCGGTCGAGTACTGGCATACTCGGCCGAGTAGGCTCTACTCGGTCGAGTATAAACAATACTCGGCCGAGTAGCCTCTGCTAGGTCGAGTAAACACTCCGGTAAGGTACCTATTCTAACCTAGTCTCTCACCTTTTCCTTCCTAACGTCTTTCTTGGTCAACGGGTCGGTCACAAGAGTCCTTACATATCCTGGGTATTACAGTTTTCCCCCCTTAAAAAGAACTTCGTCCCCGAAGTTCAGCTCACACAACTCCAACAGCGAGGTCAAGCACTATGAACACGATCAACATACAAAAAGACATACGAACTTTGGCCATCACTTATACCACCACCACGTCCCATTATTCAGACAAACTTCCACACGACCACGAAACTATACTTTCGTGCATTACCGGCCAATGACTATCACTCACAAAACATAAAGCGTAATAATCCTATCATAGTTTCACAGCAAAATATGTTCCTATCCCATACCACATATGTTTCATTATACACAATTCCATTACCCGTACACATCATGCTATCTTACGAAACTGCACTAAGACCACTATGCAGCTATCCACAACAATCATACAAAGATGTTCAAATTCTCTTTCACATAGCTTAAAATGACCCCAAAGTATCAAAACACTATAACATAGATATAATTTTATCATTTGCTTTCGCGACATTACTCTTCCCGTCTTAAAGGAACTTCGTCCCCGAAGTTCACCACTACACAACTTCCCCGATCCCAAAATCGACACATATATCCTAATACAAACACTACTCACAGACGGCAACCATCATTGATTCATGTTGACGGAACTTAATCTATGACATTTCACAACTACGACTCGTATCAACAGAACCTGACAGAAATTAGGTAGCATATCTCCCGATATGTTATTACTTACTAATAGTAACTTTATCAATTATCTGTTATTTAGCCACATAATTCATGTTACAACATTATAGCCATTGATTTTCACTTATCCAATTTAACTTGTTATAACTATTAGTAACACAGACACCACCGAAGACTGCGCTAGTTGACCCGAAAATATGTATATATATATTCGACTCGTGACAGGAACTATACTCTCTTGTCATTACATACTCATGACTCACACAACTTATACGTACACCAAATTGCAGCACCTTACACAATGCAATAGCATTCATGTTAGCCATGGCAATGTGATCTAACATTCATATTTTGACATGTTATCTAAGTGCATACGTACATATAACATGACCACACTACATATTAAGGAAATCGTTCGCGCTAAGCAACACTACTGAGTACTACAAAACATTAACATATACATATCCAACGAAATCCGATGATTCAAAAATCTTGAACACAAGAAGTTCCTGTAACAGTAATAATCGGCCGATTATGGGTGAATACTCGGTTGATTACGATAGTATACTCGGCCGAGTAAGCTTTACTCGGTCGAGTATTACCTATACTCGGTCGAGTATTTACGGGCAGAAAGCTTTTCCAGCCATAAAACACAATTCACCCACGAATTCACCTGCAAACAATCCACGACTACCATACTACAAAGCATGTCTAAGTCAAACAAGTCACCACATAATATGCTAAAATAAGTAACGGCCTTATGGCTAGGGACAGTCATCCAAAATTAAAAGATAAATGCGAAAGATAAGTATCCAACACAAATGAAACAAGTCCAGAAAATACGACAAAGAGATCAAAAGCTAGGACCCTGCATGTCCTCATCACCACCTGCGCCAGAAGGGCCTGCTCCCGAGCTACCTGCTCCCTGAAAACCTGATACTGCTGAGTAGTCCCCTCCTAGCTGGCTGCCATAGTTGGCTCCCCATGGGCCCGCGAGACAGCCAAACTCGGTCTCCTCAGGTCGCCTCCAAAAACCGGGATCAACTCCGTAGCTGTGGAAGACTCCCGTGTCCACTCCAGGTCCCCTCCACCAAACAGGCTGTGTCAACTGAGTCCCTATGCCCTGATTAAGGGCCATCTCGTGCATGTTGCGGAGCACCAGGGTGGTGGAGATCCGCTCAGTCAAGTCACTCGGCTTCATCCGAGGGTCATGCACCGTGGGGTAAGGCGAGTACTAGTGAGAGTAGAAGTCATGGGCGGAGTAAGAGGGCTCAGGTTCGACCGGGTCTGCCCTAGACTGCCTACCCCGACGGCGCTTCCGAGGTGGGGGAGGTGCCTGCTGTCCCTCAGGTACCGTAACAGGCTCAGGTAGATCCAAGATAATGGTAGGATCAATCAGATAGGTCTTGGGCTCAGGTCTAGGTACAGCACAAGGCTCCCACTCAGCTAAGTGGTCAACAACAGGGAGATGGGCGGGGTCGGGAAGTACCATCCATATAGATCCTCTCACTCTCCAGGCATAAGACCCATCAGCCATCTTCCTCAACCATCTGTTCTGACACCAATATTTGGCGTTCATGGTAGGAACGGTCTCAACACACTCACCTCCAGATGGAGGTGGGGCCTCAAAATCAGTCAGACGCTGAGCTAGGCGGGTCACTATGGCCCCGCAAGCAATGTGCCGATTCGGGGACTGTGCCATGCGCTCAAGACTGGAGCACACTACCCCCGGAGCACTATAATAGAACGGCTTCCTACGGTGCAAGTTAAGGTAAGACATAAGCAACATGACCTCATGAGAATTAAGCTTTCCCACGTCATCTCTCGCATACAACAAACAAGTCATCATCCTCAGGAACAGACGAAGGGAAACATGTTGCACATCATTGATCAGCATAGCACTGGCACAAGGGGCAGGTCGGCCAGTCAAGAAAGGAAGATAGAGAGGTGCACCACTGTTCTTGGCCACGTCACTAAGGTATTCTGTCCCCTCAGCCTCCAAACCCAAATGACCCGCAAACTCATCCAAAGTCAGCTCGTGATCCTCATTCATGAGGCGCAAGGCGACAGTCTTCTCATTGGCATCATAAACGTAAGAGCTCAAAAACTCTAAGGTCAGGTGAGGGTAGGACTTCTTCCTCAAATGGTACAACCCCTCCATTCCAAAAATCTCAAAGATATGAGATATGTCTCCCTTAATCCCCAAGGTCTTCAAAATGTCGGGATTCACACACCTAGTAGGTCGGAAAGGATGACTAATTAAGGCTATGAAGGCCTTACGCTGCATGAAATCGGAAAAGGTTACCGATGGATAAGCCTCCACCGGTGGAACAACAGGTTCATGACTGGATTGACCCGTCTTGAATCGGACATTGGCATGGGTCCTCTTGTTTGTGTTGCCTCTTGTGTTCGGCATACTGCAAAAGATAGGTTTCAACAAGGACATTTCACACAAAATTTTTGCCATAGATGAACTGATTGTATACAGTTTTGAGACGAACTTTTAAGACGAAATTTTTCACCAAAACATCAAGTAGTTTACTCAAATACATCATTCTCAACATCAAGGGCTTTAGAATGGTATGATAATCAAACAAAAGGATGAAATTTTCGATTTTAGCTAACCCTACAAATTCAAAAACCAATTTAAACCATGAAATTACTCTAGTAACGGTACAAACGATGTTTATATGCAATTAAATCCAAAGAATCAAAGTAAAAAAGCTTGATTTCAGTTACACATGATGGGGATACAGAGCATGAGCAAAAACATACCATAACTTTGATAATAAAGGAGGAAATTAGCTTAAAACCTTACCTTGAATAGACTTTTGGCAAGCAAGGAACAATTACCCACTAAGAAATTACCCAAGAGCTTGAGAGATAAGAGGTATGGAGTTTTAGAAGGAAGAAGAAGAAGAGGTTGGAGGTGGAAATAAGAAAAAGAATGAGCGAAATAGGGTTTTTGTATAGCCCGGATGAGACCCGATAAAGCAATACTCGGTCGAGTATTGGGCTTACTCGGCCGAGTATCGACTACTCGGTCGAGTATTCTGAATACTCGGTCGAGTACTCAAAAACAGTAGCGATCCTAATCGGCCAAAAATGAACACTCGGTCGAATGTTAGTATACTCGGCCGAGTATGTACTACTCGGTCGAGTACGCTTCTTTACTCGGTCGAGTGTCACAGAGCAGGAACGAAATTCAAATTTTAATACACCTGCAAAACGAGTAACGTTGTTCGGAGTTCCGTGCAATCGGGCTCGTCACTATTAGAGCTTACTCCTACCACATAGACACGCACCACAATGAATTATGCATATTCATGACCAAAGCAATCGACGTTTCCATCCACGTTCCTTACTTTATTATCACGACAGCTTAAACGCAACCCGTAGGCACATATACCAATTAACTACCTCACCTACAAAGTTTAATCTATATACCACATCATTACACATTCTATAATTCACTCTATACTCACGTTAACAAGTCATTGTGAAGCATTAACCATGGTATGATGCAACCTATATTAAACAAATCATTCGACTTAACCTTGCCATATGCAACAAAATTTCACATTACATCACTCACAATTTCTGGTCACATTTCAGCAATCATATTCACCAATTCAAGACTTTTCCAATACCATAATCACTACTTGCAAACATTCACACTGGATGCACATATCTTAATTTACAAATGCACACGATAACAACCCTCACGTAACAATTCCTATCAACTACCCTTTCCGAGTGACTGAGTTAATCACGATGGGGCCGTAATTTTGAAATGAGGGCGCCTACTCACCCAAAATCTAGCATCGGCCGGGGCTCCCAACGCACATACACCAGGTTCATTTTAGTTTGACACCCTATATTAATTTAATTCATTGGTTCAGGTTCCAAAATCGTCAGCTCTGATACCACTTTGTAACACCCCCGTACACCGGGATGCCTTACCAAGGACCATTCCAGTATATGAAGGTGTTACCATCTCGGTTACCCGAGGTAGTAGATCAAATAGACAATGAAAAAACACTATAATATATATATATATATATATATATATATATATATATATATATATATATATATATATATATATATATATATATATATATATATATATATAAGTACTCTTTACAACCATATACCCAACCGATTACAAGAATGATAAAGACTACACCATTACTCATATCTCTGCATATCTAGACCAGAAGCGTGATGACTCGATTCCCTCCATGCCCAAAGAAGAACAAACCCACTGTACTCGCTTAAGCCAACTGCTCACCATCCCCGAATGGATCACCACAGGTTTTACAAAACAACAACACGGGGTCAGTACTGTATAATCAAATAAGACAAACAATATACAATGTAACCAGCTGATCGTCCTCCCAACTAATCTCCCCATCTCATACAATAACCGACTACACACCAAAGTGTGTAGCCCTGCCAGACTACCCATCGCAACAGGTAATCCTCGCCGCCAGTGGAGGACCGCAACCAATCCCCACCTAAATCCTGCTCATCAACGAGCGATATCCCTGTCCCTTAATGTGCACATCCCCTCCCGTGACGGATTCCATGGAGGGCAAACTAAGGTGTGAAGCCACTCCCGCAAGTGACTGCACCACAACCACCACAATCATCACAACCTCCACATTCGTCACAATACCACAGCATCACAGCTGTCACAACACCACAACTGTCACAACACTACATCATTAGAATCGTCACCACAACACCATTTCTCCGATGATCAGCAGATAAAAACAATTACAATGCACACTTCTTAAATCAACAACCAGAGACTGAGTAGGGAAACCCTACCTCACTGCCAATCACAAAATGCATCCACATATAGCCAAGTACGACTCCGAAATGCATCCTACAAAGATGACCACATCCTATTATACAACTATTCCCAAAAATCTACTGAGAGGGACTACAAGACAGCGGCTTACCTAAAAAGGCGGACCGACGGCGACACAGACGACGACGACCACGCACGCATCCTTCCTATGCACACCCCGTCCTTCCCGTGGTTGAGGTGTAGGCCACATACTTAAGAATATATGGAGGTAGAGGTGATAGGAGAGAGAGAGAGAGATAGGCTAGGGTTAGAGGAAGAGGAACTGTCGAGAAATGAGAAAATGAAATGAATCTCGCGAACGTGCGTTTTTATATTAACGCGTCAACAGCAGCCATACTCGGTCGAGTACTGGCATACTCGGCCGAGTAGGCTCTACACGGTCGAGTATAAATAATACTCGGTCGAGTAGCCTATGCTAGGTCGAGTAAACACTCCGGTAAGGTACCTATGCTAACCCAATCTCTCGCCTATTCCTTCCTAAGGTCTTTCTTGGTCAACGGGTCGATCACAAGAGTCCTTACATATCCTAGGTATTACAATGAGCAACACTCCTATTCCAAAGCCTCTTAAGTTTGATGCTCCATCAAAATAAAGATCCCCAGAGTCTACATTGGTCTGTAGGATGTCCTCGTCTGGAAATGACCATATGTCTATTGCTTGGGTATCATTAATAAGATTATCTGCGAAGAATTCGGCAACAGTACGTCCATTTATGACTTTCAGAGGTACGTACTTGAGATCGAACTCTGAAAGCATCAAGGTCCACCTTGCCAAACGTCTGTTGAGAACGGGTTTCTCGAAAAGGTATTTGACAGGATCCATTTTAGAATACACTTTGACAGAGTAGCTAAGCATGTAGTGGCGTAGCTACTTTGTTGCCCATACAAGAGCGAGGAATGTCTTTTCGAGAGGCGTGTATTTACACTCGTATTCTAAGAACTTCCTACTAAGGTAGGAGATAGCTCTTTCATATTTCCCAACAGTCTGTGCGAACATAGCCCCCATAGCTGTTTCGGTGACTGTGAGATATAAACCAAGAGGTTGATCTCGTTGGGGAGGCATTAGCACTGGTGGCTTAGCCAGTATCTCCTTAATCCTGTCAAACGCCTTTTGACAGTCATCATCCCGTATGGTGTGATGTGTTTTCTTGAGCTTTTTGAAAATAGGTTCGCAGATTATAGTAAGCTTTGATATGAATCGGCTTATATACTGCACTTTGCCTAGAAATCCTCTAACTTCCTTCTCTGTTTGGGGTTGTGGCATCTCAATTAAGGCTTTGATCTTGGACGGATCAATTTCTATTCCCCTCTGGCTAACGATATATCCCAGAAGCTTGTCTGACGTTACTCCGAATGCACATTTATGAGGATTGAGCCTCATGTTGTACTTGCGCAATATGAGAAAAAATTTGCGAAGATTATCGATATGCCCCTTCCTATCTTTGGATTTGACAATCATATCATCGACGTACACTTCTACTTCTTTATGCATCATGTCATGTAGCAAAATGGTCGCAATGCGTTGATATGTAGCTCCAGCATTGATTAACCCGAATGGCATGACAGTATAACAATATGTGCCCCACTGAGTGACGAAGGTTGTCTTATGCATATCTTCTATGGCCATCTTGATCTGATTATACCCTGCATACCCGTCCATGAAGGATAACAACACGTGATCTGCCGTATTATCTACTAATATGTCGATGTGTGGTAGAGGGAAGTCGTCATTTGGACTCGCTTTGTTCAAGTCTCTGAAATCAACACAAACTCGGATTCACCCATCCTTTTTAGGTACGGGGACTATGTTAGCCACCCAGTCTGATTACTCGGAAAATTTGATGAACCCGGCTTTGAATTGCTTATCGACTTCTTCTTTGATCTTAAGAGCCCACTCGGTCCTCATCCGACGGAGTTTCCATTTTACGGGTTTGAAGCCTGGTTTTATTGGAATTCGATTTTCTGCAATATCCTTGTCGATCCCTGGCATGTCCTTGTAAGACCAAGCGAAAATATCCTTGAAATCGTGTAGGAGGTCGATGAAGTTTGCCCTTTCAGTTGGGTTTAAGGTCGTCCTTATCCTAAGTTCTTGGGGTTCTAGTTTGGTTCCTACGTTGGTGGGTTCGGTGTTCTCTATAACTGGTGCCCCTTCCCCCTCTTATAGTATTTCTTTAACTATGTAGGAAGGTAATTCGACTGAGTCTGGGTTAGGATCATTCTCATTACCATTGTAAAAAGAATTGCATTCAGAAAAACACAAGGAGTAAGCAGAATCTGATTTATTCATATTAAATTTTGAAAATAGCTGAAACAAAGAAGCTATCTATTCAATAGTCAGTGGCGGTAAAGGGACAGCTGTTGGGACATTTCCCAAGCTACTGTTACTATTGGATGCTATGCGAGGAGAAACAAGGGGATGGGGAGTGACGACAGAAGAAGACACTCTAGCGACTTCTCTAAACTCAGACTCTGATTCCGACTCCGACTCCGACTCTGACTCGAATTTGTTGTCTTCAGGTTCTCCTTTCAACATCTCTCTTTCTCCAGTAGTGACCTTGAAGAGCTTTCCTTGGTTGTTAGTCCATCGACTTTCTCCATCCTTTCTGCTGATTCGGGTTGGTGTCAGTGATCAATGTTGTGGGGTTGAAATGGTCATATTGAAGTATCATGGTAATAATCTCATCCTGTGCTACCCTAACGAATCGGTCTTCCCCAAACAGAAGGCTAACGGCTTGTTCGTCTAAACAAGGTGTTTGACGAGTTTTGATGGTAGGAACCGTTTCTGAAGGGAGGAAGTAGCAATCGTGGAAAACCTCAATTCCAGCTAGTTGTATTCCCTTATAATGCCAAGGTTCGGGAAACCCGTGAAAGTATTCTTGATTCCCCTCCCTAATGAAGTATCTATTTAGGGTAGGGAGATAGGGTCGTATCTGTATTCCTTTGTTTTTACGATTTTGGAACTGAGTAAGAATTTCTGAAGCTTTTGCTTTCGTGGGATTGTATCCCAATCCTAATTGTATCCTTTGAGAGTTTCCCTCTTTGTAAGGTGCAAAGGTATTCTTCTTGGTGGGGTTTAATGACATTCCCGGGAAGTATCCCTGGGACTTGAGTATGTGGTTGACCACTAAATTGGAGTATGGATTAAAGTATAGAGGCGCCAGTTCGCTCTCTACAAGGTTTATGCTCTGAAATCCTCCAAGCTCATATACTGGGTCTGTGACTACTTGATTGCTTGACATTTTCTCTATCACAACCTTGATAGGTGACGAAGTGATTGTCACTACTTTACCATCTAGAGGAATTTGATTTTCTGGTGCAAGGTGGATGTTACCGCTTTGGAAGCGTGAATCCAAGGTCTTCCCAGAAGTATATGGAAGGATGACTCGGATGTCCACTATTTGAAAATTAACCTTTCGCTCGATTGGTCATGTGGCTATAGTGAGCTTGATTAGCCCTACTACTTTACGTCGTGTTCCATCGTATGCTCGAACACCTTAGTTGGTACGAGTCCAATCTGATTCTTTCATGCCCAAATTGTATGCTGTCTTCAGCGGTATGACGTTGACTGCAGAGCCATCATCCACCAAAGTCATTGGTACGTTCTTCTTTAAGCACGTGACTGTGATATATAGAGCGACGTTATGACTAGCGCCGAAAGGAGGCAAATCCTCATCTGAAAAAATAACTGGGTTACTTAGTTTAACTGAGTCTTGGAAGACTAAGTTGACTACATCATCAGGCGTAGAGTTGTGCGCTACGCTCAGTTTAGCCAATGCTTGCAGTAAAGCTTGGCGATGGGGAAATGAACTCGCAACTAATTGCTAGACTGAAAGATCAGCCTTTGTTTTCTGCGGTTGTTTCAGTAGATGGTCAGTAAATGTATCTTCGCCATCATTTGGTGTGATGACATTGGTGTTAGTAACTGGACCATTGACGGTAGGACTATTCTGAGAGACATTTTGATATGGACGTCCTGAGCGAGTGAGGTGGTCTATATCTTGATCTTCGCTAGCCTTGACTATGTCCTCACTGACCTTGACTAGATAGTGTTCTGTGAGGTATTCATCTTCATCGTCATCTCCCCATATCCCATTGACAATATTGAGTTCTCTCAGCCTGATGATTTCAGCTTCTAGACTGATTATTTGCTTGACTAGATCGTCAACTACCACGATTACTTCTTGCATCGTAGACTCTTGAGATAGACTAGTTAGTGGCACATTTTCCCTAGGTATGGTGTCTGGATTGCGTAGGGATGCTACTACGGCTTCTAGTTCTGACACCTGCCTACTCACACTCTTTGCCCATGCGATAAAACCGGCAATAATAGGAGAAATGGTGGAATAATTCCCTTCCCCTTCTAGTGCATGAATCTCATCCTCGATTGGAGAAATGAGGCGTGAATAATCCAAGGTGGATTCTTCATCTGTGATCATCAGAACTCCAAGAGGATTTTGAGTATTGTTAGGCTTGCCTCCGGAAGGTATGGGTAAACGACCATCTTCAATCATATCCTGAAGGACATGTTTCAGTTTAAAGCATTTCTCCGTACCATGTCCCTTGCCTCTGTGATATTCGCAGTATGCATTCTCATCCCAGAATTTAGACTTCTTCTCTGGGTCGGGTGTAGGTCCTATGGGCTGGAGCTTACCATGTTTCATCAACCTTTTCACAGCGTTGGAATATGAATCACCAATGTTCGTAAACTTCTTTTATGGGTTATTCTTCTTAGATGATTTGACAAGGTTAACCTCATCGGTCTTGCTAGTAGAGCCATAAGAACGACTCGTTAAACCCTGATATCCACGACCTACCGTTTTGGACAAGAGTCCTTTGCGGATGTCGTCTTCAATTCTCGTTCCTATCACAGTCAAGTCTTTGAAAGACTTTATGTTTTGGTACCTCAAATGATTTGCATAAATAGGTCTCAAATTATCCACGAACTTTTCCACAAGAGTGGCTTCATCTGGGCGTTCAAGAAGTTGTGTGCTAGTCTTTCTCCACCTACTTAGGAAGTCGGTGAAGCCTTCTTTCTCTTTTTTAGTAAGAACCTCTAGAGTGCGCATGTTGACTTGGATTTCAGCATTATCCGCGTATTGTTTAGTGAACTCGATTGCGGGATCGTCCCAATTGGCAATCTTCTTGTGTTCCAAATAGTAAAACCATTGCTTAGGAATAGTGTCGAGAGATGAAGGAAAGATCCTTAGGAACATCTCGGGTTTTGATACGTGCATTTTATATAGTCTTTTTAAGCCTTTTTATGCACGTATTTTTATGCTATCCTCGTAGTTTTATGCCACGAAATGCCCCGAATATTCTACTTTGGTTTGTTTTGGTTTATTTGCAGGAATGGACCTGAAAGTGGTGGAATCAAGCCTTTTATCGTCCATTTTGCATGCATTTGGAAGATGAGTGGATTTGGAGCGGGAATCCTGTTGTTATGGGATGCGTGAAGTCATTTTGGAAGCTAGATCACCAAGTCAAGGCTGAAACTAACGACATAATGAGCTGGTTGAGTCAAAGTTGCTCGATCGAAGGCTTTATTAGTCGATCGAGCACTTTTGGAGGATGAGAAGACTCGATCAAGTACTTTATGTGTTTGATCGAGATGAACTTTTTAATGGTTCCTCGATCGAGTGGTTTATCTACTCGATCGAGTGGTTTTTGCTTGTTTTTGTTCGATCGAGTATTTCTAAACGGTTCGATCGAGTAATTATCCAATGGGCTTGGGCTTCTTTAGTTTAATTTCATTTTCTAGCTTAAATAATTGTCTTTCCTATAAATAGGAAAGACGACATAAGATTTAATCATCACTTCATACGTTATTTTTTTCCTGTTACTGCTGAATACTTCCTTTCTCTATTCTTCTGGAACTTATTTAGTAATTCTCTCTTTATTCTCTCTTTAATTTGAAATGTTCTTTATTTCTTTATCTTCTGCTTCCGTTTTATTTATTATGCTTAGCTAATTCCCCTGCTAGGATTTAGGGGAGTCGATGATTATTGTTAGTTGCTAATTAGGTTACAGATCTTTCGTTGTTGTTATGTCTATGTTGTTAATCACTGCTATTAACTGTAACTAGCTACTTGAATCGATGCATTTAGCCTATTTAACCTTGGTAAGCCTTAACCTATACCGGAAGATTGGAAGGGGTGAGACCTGCAGTGAACAATAGGATGCTTTAGTGAGGGCGAAAGCTAAGCTAATAGTATTTTAGGGCGAATTGAGACCGGAAGGAGATATTCGTTTCCCCTTGGACCGATACGATCGACTGATCTGTGACCTTAGCTGCGACTAACCGATATTCATTGATGAACCGATAATCCTAGTTTTCTTTCTCTCTTATTAATTCCTCTGAACCTTTTCTCTTGCCTTAATCTCCTTTAGTTTAGTTTATTCAACTCAAACCCCCAATTGTGACCTTAGACAGACCGAGTTGACAAGTAGATAGTGATCGCCTCCCTGTGGGGATCGACCCTACTTGCTATTAACTTCTGTTAGTTTTATCTAGGTATTTATTTTTGGTACCTGACGACGGTATCAGGTTTGATGCCTTTGATAGACATATAATCTTTGAAGGCATGGATGTGGTTCAAGGGATTTCCATGCCTTTTGAACTTTGGGATGTCAGTCATGCTGAAGTTGGTTGGCAATTGAGCATTTACCGCCTTATACTTACGATTATTCTCCCTGTAGATGTCATAACCCTTAAGGTACATTAGTTGCTCCTCCAAGTATTGGAGTCGCTTTTCAGCTTCAGTAGGACCTAGTGGGAGGGTTGACTTCTGGTTGTCCAATAAAGGGCGGAAGGTTATTGTAACACCCTGATTTATTCAGGAGCCTTTAGCTAGACATTCCCAAATAAATAGGACTGTTACCATCTCGGTTTCCCGAGGTAGTGAATAACAAAGTACAACAATACCAAAGTACTTTAAATTAAAACTTTAGTGAATACATGTTTATTACAATTTAACCAACTAACTTAATATGAAATACAATACAACTCGCAGCGGAAATAAATAAAGTGATGTAATTATTCTATGTGATCTAGACTTCAACTACGGTCCAAGTCAAGCTCCCATCCCAATGCTCCCGATTCAGCTAATCTTTGGTACCTATCAAATCTGCTCCCCATAAAACGGTTCACCGCAGGTGTTCACGAATACACAGTCAACCGCGAGGTTGAGTAGGAATAAAACTAAACAACAAGAACATACAATTATCAATCCATTTCAATTTACTTTCATTGCACAACCCCCTCACAACGTGCTCCTTTCCTTTACTTAGCACAACTCCCTTAACAACGTGCTCACATTACTTTGGTACCCCTCCCTTAACAACGTACCGCAATATGTAATAGTACCCCTCCCTCACAACGTACATATTACCATCACCCTAGTGTACAAACTCCGTCAA
Source organism: Silene latifolia (assembly GCF_048544455.1). Lineage (NCBI taxonomy): Eukaryota > Viridiplantae > Streptophyta > Magnoliopsida > Caryophyllales > Caryophyllaceae > Silene > Silene latifolia. The sequence goes on from NC_133526.1 coordinate 87,723,105, forward strand.
CAACGTACAACTGACTGTCGCACAGCTTTTATAATAACCACATTCCAATCAACGATAACAATTCAATTCACCTCATCAATATAACCAACACAAATCAACATAAACCACCCTTCCAACCATTATGATTTTATCAACCAACATATACAATATGAATCTCCCTTCCAACAATTACGATTATATCAATCAACACAATTCACATACGATCAATTCACTTTAACGTAAGTAATCCACCATACCAAACATAGATAATTAAAAGTCGAGTTGAGTAGGATTATCCCTACTTGATAAGCGATTCCAATTAAGCAGCTCAAGCAATCCAATAAATAAAGCAATCCGATCCGATTATAATTCTTCACAACCGTCACCTAATCAAAATATTATATAATTCAATTCTATTATTTATTACTTCAAATTACTATTTATAAATTTATATTTATTATTCAAATTTATTATTTATTATTATGATTAAAGGTCTACGGTACTTAAAAATCCGATTCAATTATAACCCGAGTTACCCAAATAAAAACCCGACTCAAATAAATAAAACCCAACCCATTAACCAACCCACGTACAATTTCCCCCAAATACCCGTGAAAAACCCACAACACAAACCATATACAATCCCGTCGAAACCGTTGTTCACTACCCTTCCTAAACCCGTCTTTCACGACTTCCTTGACCACCATCATCCCCGACCAAACCTGCCACCTCCTAGCGCACACCACGACGAACACCAGAGACCAAATCCACCACCCAAACCGCCACCAGCAGCCCCCAGACACCCCGCCCTAACAGCCCTCTTCAAAACTCGACACAATCAACACTACACCCTTATTCACCTCCTCTCACCACCCTACGACCACCAGTGGCCACCACCGTGGTCTCCCTTGACCCAAGGTGGTCCCACCACTGACCTCGACCACTCACGGCAGCTCACAACCACCCAGAACGACACCAACAATCCCCTTTAAACCCCTCCCCTGTTCTCACGTTTTTCCGGCCGCCACCCCCAAAAACCACTACCTGCCGCCACGAAAACACCAACAACATGGTCGACTACCTCCCCCCATCACAACCCTACCATGCCCAGGTCAAGACTCGGCCATTAGAGGGTTCAATTACTCACTACAATCACCCACGACCCAATCCCGCAACACCCCCTGACCAGCCACCTTTAGCCGCTTGCCACCGCCACCCTAGGCCATCCCTGAAACCACCACTACACCCATTCCAACCCTTGCAACCCCACGAACCACCTCCCAAAGTTTGGTCTCATTCCGTCAAGGTTTGGGTCAGTTTCTAAGTGTCTGAAGATCGTCTGACATTCAGCTGTATAAGAAAATAAAACAAGATTAGAAATTATTACCTATTAATTACCGCTTGCTAATTCCGTCTCCAAAAGCTCCTCCTCTTAATTTGTGATTTATTTCTCAGATTTAATAGGGTATTTATAGGGTAGGATTATAGAGAATGCGAGGTCAATTAGGAAACTATATAATTTACCTTATTCTAATTAGTATAGAAATATTATATTATTATTATCATATATTATTAATCTTACCTTAACTAGGATTCCCTCATACAATATTTACTAATTTATTATTGGCATAACTTTATTATTATTATTATTATTATTATTATTATTATTATTAATATAACTATTATTACCTTTATATGTTATTATTTCCATATTATATTATTATTATTTCCATATTATATTAGTAACAATGGCACACGGCCCAATGCTAAATATTAGCTAAACCCAATTCCCGACTAGGATACTTAATTTATTATTTAATTAACGTCTTACTTGTATTTATTATTAGAAATGTCATTTAATCAATTATTAAATTATATAAATTACTTTCATAAATTATTATCAAAATACGAAGTATTACAGTCTTCCCCCCTTAAAATGAACTTCGTCCCGAAGTTCGCCCACAACTACTACCACAAAACATAAACATTCTTACAACTAAGTATCATTCAACACCATCATCCATTTACTATTATCATCCATACCAATCGCATCATAATGTATCTCAACAATAATTCATAACATCCGTAGTATTACATTCCTTCCCCCTAAAAATTAACTTCGTCCTCGAAGTTCGGAATATCAAACAAATGGAACAACCAAAACATTATTATAATATAAAACATGAAACACACATTGTAATATAAAACAACTTTTATTTCCAACACTAATTAATGGTTAACTGAATATAAAATATTCGATTTACTTCCAAGTAGCAAAACCACAACTTAAACTAACTTTATTTAAACTATTGGCGAATACATTGCCAAAATAAGTAATAATCTATAACAAAATACACATAATTGTTTAGTTAATCTTTTTTTTTTTTTAATAATGATATCTAACTTAAATATGGATGCAATTACGGTGAACATATATATATGGTTTAGGGCAACACATTCCGCATATATCACTAGACATGGTAATCTACTTCACATAATTAACAACATCAAATATAAATGTGCAAGAAATAAGAAACAAAACTTATACTCTTCAAGGCTAGAAAAAACATGTTATAATTTCTAAAAATCTTTAATACTTAAGAACATAATTAATTATTGAGAACATATACTTTTTAGAAAATACAGAAAGTTATTAAACCATGAGAAAAAGAATCAAGTCAAAAATTCAAAGGGTCAATTTATAATGCATTTTACAAGCTACTTGGTCGAAACAGAAATTTTACAGCAACTTGTCAGAAACTTAGGTCAACTTGTAAAAATCACCATAAATTGTCAAAATATTTCCTTAAAACGTGGCTTATCAATTTAGAAACATACATGAGTCTATTAAACAGTGGCGTTGGAATTATAACAAATAATTACGTAGTTTTTAAATGGCTAATTTTACAAAAACATGGCGCGAAAACATCACTGTACAGGAATATTTCAACTATTGTCAAATAAAATATTTATTTCTCCTAAACCGTACATTATTTGAACATGAGACCAGTGGCATATGAAAGCTAACTCATAAAGCTATTCCTCATAAAATTTGCATACGAGAATTTTAAACAGGTAGTAAATGGCAGCCAAAACAATCAAGGCTAAAATTCCGGGAAATCAACTAAAATTACGTTCTTCACAATTCCACACAATTCCCTTAATACTTCACATGTTAATCACACATCCAACATATTTATCTCATAATCACATGTATATATCAATGCTTAAAACCATATCACATCCCCTCTCCCTAAAGGCAAAGTTACGCCTTCGTAACCACATTCATTAATGAAAGCAATATTCAAACAAGGCAAACAAAACTCTTAAGGCAAACAAACGGTTTTTCATTTTAGATTACCCCACACTCTCAAATATTTCTCTCAGGGTTACCGGTTCAAAACTGAAAGGGCCGGAAGTTTGGTGTGAGGGAGCCCCTAACTCATCCCAAGCCTTAAGTGGGCTCCTAACAGTTTCTAGTCGGGGTTCATTTTATTTAGACACATCCTAAGTTCATTATTATTCATTGGTTAGGCCTGAGGATCGTTTTGCTCTGATACCACTTTGTAACACCCTGATTTATTCAGGAGCCTTTAGCTAGACATTCCGAAATAAATAGGACTGTTACCATCTCGGTTTCCCGAGGTAGTGAATAACAAAGTACAACAATACCAAAGTACTTTAAATTAAAACTTTAGTGAATACATGTTTATTACAATTTAACCAACTAACTTAATATGAAATACAATACAACTCGCAGCGGAAATAAATAAAGTGATGTAATTATTCTATGTGATCTAGACTTCAACTACGGTCCAAGTCAAGCTCCCATCCCAATGCTCCCGATTCAGCTAATCTTTGGTACCTGTCAAATCTGCTCCCCATAAAACGGTTCACCGCAAGTGTTCACGAATACACAGTCAACCGCGAGGTTGAGTAGGAATAAAACTAAACAACAAGAACATACAATTATCAATCCATTTCAATTTACTTTCATTGCACAACCCCCTCACAACGTGCTCCTTTCCTTTACTTAGCACAACTCCCTTAACAACGTGCTCACATTACTTTGGTACCCCTCCCTTAACAACGTACCGCAATATGTAATAGTACCCCTCCCTCACAACGTACATATTACCATCATCCCAGTGTACAAACTCCCTCAACAACGTACAACTGACTGTCGCACAGCTTTTATAATAACCACATTCCAATCAACGATAACAATTCAATTCACCTCATCAATATAACCAACACAAATCAACATAAACCACCCTTCCAACCATTATGATTTTATCAACCAACATATACAATATGAATCTCCCTTCCAACAATTACGATTATATCAATCAACACAATTCACATACGATCAATTCACTTTAACGTAAGTAATCCACCATACCAAACATAGATAATTAAAAGTCGAGTTGAGTAGGATTATCCCTACCTGATAAGCGATTCCAATTAAGCAGCTCAAGCAATCCAATAAATAAAGCAATCCGATCTGATTATAATTCTTCACAACCGTCACCTAATCAAAATATTATATAATTCAATTCAATTATTTATTACTTCAAATTACTATTTATAAATTTATATTTATTATTCAAATTTATTATTTATTATTATGACTAAAGGTCTACGGTACTTAAAAATCCGATTCAATTATAACCCGAGTTACCCAAATAAAAACCCGCCTCAAATAAATAAAACCCAACCCATTAACCAACCCACGTACAATTTCCCCCAAATACCCGTGAAAAACCGACAACACAAACCATATACAATCCCGTCGAAACCGTTGTTCACTACCCTTCCTAAACCCGTCTTTCACGACTTCCTTGACCACCATCATCCCCGACCAAACCTGCCACCTCCTAGCGCACACCACGACGAACACCAGAGTCCAAATCCACCACCCAAACCGCCACCAGCAGCCCCCAGACACCCCGCCCTAACAGCCCCCTTCAAAACTCGACACAATCAACACTACACCCTTATTCACCTCCTCTCACCACCCTACGACCACCAGTGGCCACCACCGTGGTCTCCCTTGACCCAAGGTGGTCCCACCACTGACCCCGACCACTCACGGCAGCTCACAACCACCCAGAACGACACCAACAATCCCCTTTAAACCCCTCCCCTGTTCTCACGTTTTTCCGGCCGCCACCCCCAAAAACCACTACCTGCCGCCACGAAAACACCAACAACATGGTCGACTACCTCCCACCATCACAACCCTACCATGCCCAGGTCAAGACTCGGCCATTAGGGGTTCAATTACTCACTACAATCACCCATGACCCAATCCCGCAACACCCCCTGACCAGCCACCTTTAGCCGCTTGCCACCGCCACCCTAGGCCATCCCTGACACCACCACTACACCCATTCCAACCCTTGCAACCCCACGAACCACCTCCCAAAGTTTGGTCTCATTCCGTCAAGGTTTGGGTCAGTTTCTAAGTGTCTGAAGAGCGTCTGACATTCAGCTGTATAAGAAAATAAAACAAGATTAGAAATTATTACCTATTAATTACCGCTTGCTAATTCCGTCTCCAAAAGCTCCTCCTCTTAATTTGTGATTTATTTCTCAGATTTAATAGGGTATTTATAGGGTAGGATTATAGAGAATGCGAGGTCAATTAGGAAACTATATAATTTACCTTATTCTAATTAGTATAGAAATATTATATTATTATTATCATATATTATTAATCTTACCTTAACTAGGATTCCCTCATACAATATTTACTAATTTATTATTGGCATAACTTTATTATTATTATTATTATTATTATTATTATTATTATTATTATTATTATTATTATTATTATTATTATTAATATTAATATAACTATTATTACCTTTATATGTTATTATTTCCATATTATATTAGTAACAATGGCACACGGCCCAATGCTAAATATTAGCTAAACCCAATTCCCGACTAGGATACTTAATTTATTATTTAATTAACGTCTTACTTGTATTTATTATTAGAAATGTCATTTAATCAATTATTAAATTATATAAATTACTTTCATAAATTATTATCAAAATACGGAGTATTACAGTTATCATGCACGCTCATATCAGGAACATCATTCTATTCAGGAGGAAGTCTAGTTTCTACAGCAACAATTCGGCCTTCAATAGCATTGAGACGAGCATAAGCTTGGTCTTGGCTTGTTTGGAGATGGACGAGTGCAGCTAGGATTAGATAATTACCATTTTTTGGTTGTCCATTAACGCTTGTGTGACTAGTTCCAGGCATCTTGGAAACTGGGAAAAGAGATCGACGATGAATCAAAACACGATCGACCATTTTAGCACACTTACCCAAAAAAGACTCGACTTGTGAAGTGGGAGTGTGCCACTGTGTTAAGTGAGGTTTGAAAATGACAAATTTTGAAATGTTTGTCCTAGGCACTTGTAGTGTAGTTGAGTGCTGACTCGAGGTGAGTTTTTTTTTTTTTTAAATGGATTTCGAGGCCCGAATTTTGACTGGATATTTGGACAGAGTTTCGACTCATTTTACGCTATTTTAGGCCACTTTTGAAAATATTTACATTTTAAAAGGGATTTTGATTTTACAGAAATCTCGTCGTGGTTTTGTTTATAAAATGGTGATCACATATGATATAGGCATTCGTATAGGCATTATAACAGTATGCTGAGTGCATTTAAAGGGTTTTAGCTTAAAAGGTAGGTTGCCATACCAAGCGATCAAACCCTGGTCTGTGGAGAGGTCCGTGCCAAACATGAGTAAGGTCAGTTCCTAGTCCATTTCCTCGAGTAGTGAAAGTTCTTGATACAAACATGAGTATGTACCACGGTATGGTTGACGTCAATCGCTATCTATCCTTAGGCCCAGATAAGAATTTGGACCGTCCAGACGGGATAATTGGTCGAATGGGTTAGGTTAGGTTGGGCCTAGGAAGGCCGAATAAAACGACCTAAGAAGGTCGAGTAATGAAAACCGACAACTGTCTCGTATAAACTATTCCCTAACCTCGTTCAAGTTTCACCCTGGGTAACACGTAAGTGTATAATCCCCAGCGGAGTCGCCAAACTGTGGACATGAGGCCACACCGCGGCGCGCGCGGAAGCGCTTAAATAAGCATGCATTTGTGGAGTCGCGGAAAATTGGAACCGTTCGAATACCTCGTGTCATGTCAAGACGCAAAGTAGTGACATGAAGACTAAGAACTCGTTACCCTTAGCGTTCTATGTCTAGAATGACTCTCGTGGATGCCAATGAACACGGATGTTCACAGAGATCTGGAGTAAGGGGTGAGGGTACGTATTAGGAAGTCCTTTTACTGAATAACTAATCCCGCCCGCCTCGATAGTGGCCTCTACTAACGATTAGGGAAGTTATTCATATTTGATATGTCGTCGATTATATGCGTGCAATGCAACATCCATAGATTAATCCTAGCATGTGAATTAAACTACGTCGGTTAACAAACAATTTGACAATTATTAATGTCAAAGCGGGATTTAGGATTGATTGCATGTGAATAACAAGTAAATATATCATACAATGAATAATAAATACGGTAAATAAATAATGATAACTGAAATTATAATGGATTATAATGGATAATTGATTTACGTCAAAAATACACTTAAGACGGAAATTTGAAGAAAAAGAAGGGAAAATAAAAAGGTAAAAATTAAAGTGATAAAATAGGACAGATTAAAGGTGATATTACGATTAATAGTCAATTAATTATGTAATTAAAGGCTACGTCAAAGCGAGAACGGACGTTCAGGGACAGAAATGAACTCAGAACAGGCGCAGCATCTGCTGCGTCCCTTAGAAGAGGCGCAGCTATTCCTGCATCCGTTCTTGAGCTGAGCTCTGGCTGTGAAGTCAGAACCGCGTGAAGTTAATGCTCTTTGATATGTTTTAAGATTAATTATCGATATTAAGCTCGAATGAAAGTGATTTAGTATATTAATTACATCTGACATGGTCATAAAGGCGATAAACACGGATTAAAACTAATTAAAACGAGTTAAAAGGAATTAAGAACGAATTAGATTGAGTTAGGTTTAATTATGACGAAGGAACTAATTTTGAGGGAAATTGACAAACTGAATAAACAATGGAAATATGTACAAATGGCGAATTCCAGAGACTTGATATGGACAAGTCGAACCTCTAAAATTTGGGTTTGATTTAATGACGAAAACCCACAAATATCGTGTTACAAAGGATTTAAGTCGAAACAAAATGTGATAATTGAAAGGAAAGACTAAAACGCGGCTTATGTACTGAAAAAAGGAAGAAAATAAAATGGAAAGAACAAAACTACAGAAACTCGAGGAAGAAGAAGAAGAGCAGGAGCAGCGGCAGCCTCTGGAAGAGGTGCAGCAGGTGCTGCGATCCTTCGAAGAGGCGCAACTGCTGCTGCATTTCTTCTCGACGTCTGGTAACTGTTGTTTCGTAAAAACAGTTTGTAACAAAGGTTTTTAAAATCGGTTTTGAATGTATTTTTGACGTGAATCTTACAATAATGAGTGCAAAAAATAAAATACAATAAAAAGATGGGATTTACACCCTCGGACTTACATGTATGACAAAACGAGATTAACTAAGCTAACGTTAGTGATTGCTCGACTCGAATGTATGTAGAAAGTGCCCTCGTTGGAGGATTTTAGATTTATTGATTGATTGATGTGTAGTGGTCAAATTGGTCGGTCATGCAACGTGACTGGTACTCAAAATGATCTGAGCTTATGTGGTAGATTGATCAAGCACGTAGGCGTCAAAAAGCTTAGAGCACGGTCTAGAATGCAAAGAGAGAAGAGAAGGGCGGACACTCGCGTGAAAAATATGGAGACCGAAGGTCTCTATTTATACTAAACAATATGAAGAGTTTTGGAATGACCCAAACTTTGGAAAGAAAACACGGAAAAATTCTGTAAACGGCGAAAACAGGCTGGAGAAGAGGCGCAGCAGCTGCTGCGATCCTTCCCCCGAGGTTTCCTCCTGCGGAAGAAAGATTTCCACGTTTCTATTATGGAATTGCGGTGGATTTCTACTTCCTTATTCCTTACAATATGATATACGGATGATATTTTACCAAAATATATTAAATTAAATTATGGAATAAATATCTGGAATATTCTAGAACATTCCGACTCGGCATTTTAAACGGTTTCTTAGAAAATGAAGCGGTTTTTTATCCGGACTCCAAATGAACTCTAATTACTGTCAAAACGACCGTATCGGCGTGTAGATAGCGACCAAGGGGTAGACTCGAGTGTTTGAGCTATCACTTGACGATAAACTTATGGACTGTCATAAAATGTTCCGCGGCCCAAACACGCGGCCCAATCATCACTGGGTGGCTGGCGGAAGGTATAGAAATGAGGTATCTATAGGATTGTGGAAGTTGACTATGAGTTTGATATAGGTCTTATTGGGTTGATTCGGCAAGATGTCTTTTGTGGTTTAGAGAGCGATGAAGCAATTGACCACTTAGAGACTATTGAAGCGAATTGTGATCTTGTTATGAAGGAGGGATTAACGGACCAAATGACTAAACTCTTACTTTTTCCCTTTAGTCTTAAGGGTGAAGCTAAGAGATGGTTATATTCTCAACCTTCTAGTACCTTTTGCACTTGGGATGAGTTAGCTCAAGCCTTTTTAAACAAGTTTTACCCTCCCTCTAAAACCGCCTTTTGGAAATGTGAAATTTATAATTTCCGACAAAGTGAGTTTGAGACCTTGAGTGAGACTTGGGATAGGTTTAAGGGTTTAATTAAAGCTTGTCCCCATCATGGTATTTCACTTGCCAAATCATGCTTATTTTCTTTGATAATTTGCTTCCTTCTCTTAAAAACTTTGTGACTATATCATCCGGAGTTGGGGCATTTGATAAGTTGAGCGTTGATAAGGCTAAAAATTTAATTGAGAACATGCCTCGTGTCGATGAGGATCGGAATTCTATTTGGGCTATATTTTAGAGAGGACCACGAAGTAGTGTTAAATGTAATGATTATTCTTTGTTTGATGCTATAAGTGGAAATGTGGACTTCTCTTCTCCTATGGATGTGCCTTATGTTCATGATCACCATGTTCCTCCTTCCCCCATGGATGTGGAATTTATGCATTAGTTAACATTGTCTTATGAATCTTGTGGTGATGACCCTAATGCTTGCCTTTCTTATGCATATCCACCACTTGTGAATTTGAATGTGATAAATGATGTTAATGATGATATGCATGCCTTTGACCCTTGTTGTGAACCACCTAACCCTTTTCCAAGAGAGCTTTCACACCCCCTTATTCCAATCTACACCTCACTTAGTTAATGTTGTTGAGTATTGTAAGTTGGAAAAGGTGAAATTTGATGATGATCATGATTGGTTGAATGAGCCAAATAATATTATTAGTGAATGTTTTGAGTAATTTGGTTTCTGTGAGTTTGAGAGATTATCTTTTGAGGTGGATTATGAGGTAGTGGAGAAGGAGTTGATTAAAGAATGTTTTGAAGAGAGTTGTATTTTCAATGATTCTTGGGATAAAGAGAGTTTGCAAATGTTTAATGAAAGGCTTGAGGTTAGATGGGATGATGACGATGTGGACTCTTTAGGAGAAACCATTTTTGAGAGATTCGTGGAGGGAACTTTTGATATTATCCATCTTATCATGGGTGACTATTACTCTCATTGATTGTCTTTCCCTTGACCTTCTTGCCCTTGTTATGCATTCATGATTATTGATGAGGATTGGGAGGATCCTATCAAAGAGTTGTCACTTGAGAATACTTTGATTGAGGTGTTAGAAGATGAGAATGACAAGGAAAGTGTCATTGTTGAATTTTAGAGCTTTAACCCTCTTTACATGGTATTAAAACCAAGTGATAAGACTTAGAGTGACTATCAGGTATTTGGTGTGCACATTGTTTCTCACAAGTCGCTTGTTAGCCTTGTTACCTCTTATGTTTTCTATTTGTCATGCTTGGTTCTTTGGATTTCATATATCCACTTTTGTGAGGATTGGTCCACCTCATTTGACAAGCTAATGAGATTTTTGACGGGATTTTTAAATGACTTACGTGTTTGATATGTTTTGTTATACATATTTTCTTTGCTTTGTTTTGTGTTTGTTTGGTTTTAATGTGTGTAGGTACCATTTGTGAACTCAAAGAACCAACAAGATGATGGTGAGTTGACGTAGAAGCACCAAGATCACTTCACCTAGTGGAATGGCCGAAGTTGAGCTTGAAACGGTAAAATCCTTCACTTACCTTCTCTTTTTTCCTCCCTTATTCTTAGACATTGGGGACAATGTCAAGTTCAAGTATGGGGAGGTTTATTGTTGTTGGTTATGGAGTAGTTGTGGTCGGATTGTGTGTGGATATTGGTGGTGTTGGTATTGTGTATATGTGTTGTGAAGTTTGAGTGGATAGTAATTTGGTGGTGTTTTTGTTGTGGACATGTTTATTGTATTTGTTTATATTCTTTACCTTTATGACATGTCTTGCGTTGTGTTTTATTTTTCCTAAATTTTTGAAAACATCTAAAAATTTGAAAATCCTTTAGAAAGTGCCTAATATGGAGAGTTGAAAAGCATGTATAGGCCGGTGTACATAATTTTTTGCTTAGCACTTTGCCTATTAAGATAGACTTGAGACACCCTTTGTTGTGTAATTTAGTGTTGTTTCGATCCGTTTCCTAAGGCCTAGTCAAGGGCGTGTATTTGACCACTACGTTCACCCCCGTGATGTGATAATTCCTTGGTGATCGGCTTCCTAGGTGACCTTTTAGACCATGCAACCGTCCTACTATCCTTGTTTAGCATCCATATCATTTTACCAAAGGGAATGAGCTAATCTACATAGTATAAAAGTCAGGTTATTTCTTGCATTCCTATTGGTTAATAATTTTCATGACTTGAAATTTTTTTTATTTTAGTGGGTCCCACTATAGTCTTCATACCCATTTAATTACTATCTCTCCTACTTTTTTTTTAATTAACTCTACTCTATTTCCTACGTTTTCTAAATAAATACCTTACACTATATTATTTTTTATTAATGTATTATAAAAAATTAACGTACAACTATAAAGTGTATATATTGAAGTATAATTAATTATTCCTACATAGCTATATATGGAGGGGATAGTTTTCAAAAAAAAAATCGATAACTATAATTATATTAGTATTTTAAGTTATAATTATTTGGAATTTTGTTTTAATATTTATGCTTTTGATTAAATTGTTGAATATATAATCCCATGCAATTTTGTTACACAGGTATAAAACTAGTACAATTGTCAAAGTTGAGTTCAATGTGCCAATGAAAGCCAAAAGTTTGCTATTTTGTCGTGTTACCAAAAGTACCCTTGCTACATATGGGGTCACTTCTTTTTGTCAAAGTGCTTAATGTCAAATGTTACCAAATGGGAAAAATGGGAAAAATGGGAAAAACAAAAAATTATCAAACGAAAAAAATAAAAAAATAATAATGCCCAAATGCTTAATGATATCCTCAATGAAAAAAAAATAATAATAACCCAAGCAAACCAATGAAACAAGAACTCCAAACTTATATATTTCCAACCTATATATTTCCTTCACCGGTGGTCTATCCTTTTGTTGCATGGTCGAGGAGGGACGACCCTTCCATCCACAAAGGTGGAAGGTGGAATCCCAAGCCTACAGTGTCTTCTAACATCACGGGGATTTCACTCTCCATTCCGCCTTATCACCCATGAGAAAGCAACTTAGTAGATGTGAATGAAACGTACTAATTTTACACAACTAGGAGGTGACTCGTTTCTATAGTCCTAGGCTTCGTTCTTTGTAAAACTAGTAACTACATCGGAATTAATGTGCTTAGATTGTTTACTTGTTAATTGATTTCTCGCCTTGATGAAGGAGGTGACGTATTTTGATAAGAAATGACCATTCTATTTGATTTCGTGCTTAAAGTGAGGTTGTTTCGAAATTTTGTAGTAAGATCTCACTTGATTTGCAATAGGGTACTCTACCTCATGAGTATCAAATTGCGAGTTGAAAGGGCTACGGGTGTAGCTAAACCCGATTCGGATATTATAATAAATCATTTTCGCTATTTGCTTATTTTTACATTATGGGTCATTAGTATATTTTAGTGAGCTTACTCAAAAACGAGTAAGAGATAAGTGTGGGGAGATTTGATAACACAATATTTTACTCGTTTTTGGCCCATATTTTACATATTATTTAGTCTAATTTACACCTCGACTTAGTATTATTAGCTCGTATTAGTAGAATAAAAGCTTATTAACCGTCTTATTTTGAATAAAGATAAATTACGTGCTTTGTCAGGAATTGGTACTGTTTTTGGCCGGTGTTTTCTTTTTTTAGGTACCAAATCCGGGTAAGAAAAGCGGTCAAAACGGATCAAAGAAAGACGAAAAGAAATGGGCCTTCAATTGGGATATAGCTTGTGTCATGTACGTACTTGATATGTGAAACATGCGCCTTATCTAGCCATGCACTTGGATTTTGTTGGTAAAAGTTGGACTTGGTCCACTATTTTTTGACTTTTCTGAAATCAGCCAGGGAAACATAAAAAGGAATATTTCTGAGGAGTTAAAAAAAAAAGGAGAGCAAGGAGTTTCATTTCGTTTTTGGTTCTGGGCAGAGGAAACACAGTAGGAGTAGCAGTCAGTATTCTAAGTTTTGTCCTCCAAAAAATCAAAAACATCTCTTTTCTTTACATTTCTTAGATTAATTTAGATAGTAATCATTGTTTACAAGATTTGTATGAAGATTTATCATCTTATTTCTCCTTAATTCAAGTTGGTTGGATAACTAAATCTCTTTCCCTTTTTAATTTATTTTAAATTCTTATTTTACTTTTTTTATGCAATTATTTAGTTAAAGTTTCAATCTTTAGAATCCATTTTTAAAATAATGCTCAGAAATAAAGTATTTGTTGTTTTGGGTCGGTTTTGAAAATATTTGTCAAAATGGTGTCCACGTAGGCTCGGGTTTTTAAAACCTGAAACATGGAACAGACACACCATTACTAATGGCGTGTTTATAGTATGTAGGAAAAAAAACTTCTATAAAATGGACTAAAGAAACACGCCATTGGGAATGACGGGTTTCGGGGAGGAAACACGGCACTCCCAATGGCGTGTATTTATAATTTTTTTTTTTTTAGTTCATGGAAGTCTGTCAGTTGGGAAAAAACTGTAAAGACACGCCAATGCTAATGGCGTGTTTCCTTCATAAAACACGCCATTGGTAATGGCGTGTTTGTTCCATATTTTGGGTTTTGAAAACCCGAGCCTACGTGGACACCATTTTGACAAATATTTTCAAAGCCGATCCAAAACGACAAATATTTTAGTTTTGACCATTATTTTAAAAAATCGTTCCAATCTTTATCATTCTTAGCATATTTATTGTTATAGTTAGAGTAATAGCTAGTATGTTTAGCCTTAATTCATTCTTGTTAGGTCATTAGATTAGTTTAAAGTTACAAAATTTATTATTAAATTATGCTCAATTTTATGTTTAGAGTAGTTACTTATGTGTCTTGTGTTGGTTCTAGTATGATTAGTGAGTTGTTTTCTCACTAGGGTTCGATTTAACCCCGACATGTGTAAATTACTTGATTGAATCCGTTTTTAATTATTTGTTGGAGTGTTGGTTAGGGAAGATTGGTGAATTTGACTTTTTGGGATTAAGGCTCTGATGTTGTTGTTGATGTTGTTGTTGTACAGTCTTATTGTTGTTGGTGATTGACTTTTGACCCTTGACTATTGGTGAGAACCAATTAGATTGGGAGTAAGAACACCTCATTTGTAACACCCCGTAAATTTGAAGACCTTTATTATATTTTAAGAGTAATATTTTAATCTATTTTAATTTAATATTAATTTATTTGAAATAAAATTTATTTGATAAAATATAACCTTATTTTATTTTGAAGAAATGTAATCATTTTTGATAGTTTAGAAATGTTTAAAAGTGATTTAAACTATATTTAAACCTTTTCCTTTGATAAAATAGATTTCAGATAAAAGTCGTAAAATTGGGATTTTCCCATTTCTTACGGTCGTTGGGTAAAGAGTTTGGATATTGGGCATATGAGTACTTAATCTTTTAGTAAAATCGTGTTTAAGAACTTTAATTTTCTCGGAAATCGCGTTCGACGAATATTTCTAATTTCCGTCGAAACGAACCAAAACGTAAACAAATGACCCATCTCCCCATGCCTTTTGGCTGGCCACCTACCCTCCATTTGTCCCCTCTTCCAATTTTCATTTCCTCCATAACTCAATCTATCTCCTCCTTCTCTCAAACACCAAAAACCCACTAAAAATCCTCCTTACAATCCCTAAATCCACCATAAATTCTTCATTTCTCCACCAAATCTCATAAAAATTATATATTTGGAATCCTCTCTTCAATCTTCATCTACTAGTAAGCTTTATTTTCATTTCCCCCAATTTTTGTTTAAGACACTTTTTTTTAGGGTTTCGAATTTAAGCTTAATAATTGTGTTGTTGTTGTTCTTATAGGTGAAGAATTTGAAGATGAGTTAGGTGACTCATATGTTGTTGAAGATGAAGAGTAATTTTGGGTTTTAGAAGCTTTCTCAAGTTATTACTTGTCTCTTTGCTAGCTTAAGGTAACTATTCCGAGTTACTCGACGAATTAATGTCACATTAGTAGTTGTATTTGTTGTTTGTTGTTGTTTGAGACGATCTTGTTGATAAATGAATGAATGAAGTAAGATGAGTATGCTTATGTTTAATTTATGTTACCCATTGGTATATTATTGTTTGGAACAAATTTGGATGAGGAATTATGTGTTGTGACAAGTCCGTGTTTTGGCTGGAACGCGTCAGTACCGGACCGAGACGGTTTCCAATATTTCCAAAAAATATGACAGATTGAACGGCATCGAAAAATTAGGTGGTTTAGCCACTTGAATCACTCAATTCGGAGTCCGTATGAGTAAATGGCGTCGTTTTATCGATTAAAATTTATAGAAAAGTTTACCCTTGTGTGAGACGGTTATTTATGGTATTTTATTATGCGAGAATTTTATGGAATTAGTTATTTTGTAAGTTGGAATGTTTTCTTTATGTTGATAGTGTTCACATGATAGAAATTGGAAATAGCATGAGAATGATATTGTGATGAATTTTGTGATTTGGGCCAAAGTAGGCCAAGACTCTGAGCTGGGCCAGTTTGACCGAATGAGTTTGGTCAAACTAGGTTTAAACCGGTCAGCCTCGATTTGACCAATGATCCGTCGCGGGACTAGGGTCGAGGGTTTGTCTTTGAGTTGAGATTGGTTGTTATTGGATGTTTTATGTTATGCCTTGATGTTTGTAATTATCATTTCACATGTTGGTTGTTGGATGCTTTGGATGCCTTATGATTTAGTCTTGTTGCCTCTCTGCCATTTTAGCTTGTTCTCATGGATTATGGTACTGTTGGTTAGCTGGAATTTGGATTATTATCGATATTGGAGATATTGTTGGATTGTCAGCTGAATATGCTCTTGTGTAGTCTTTCATATGCTAGGGTGTGTATGATCTTTTGTGTGTGCAAGTTTGGACTCTTTGCCCCTCTTATGGTTAATTGGGTGTCCTACTTGTCTTGTGTGGAGTGGGCCAAAGTATTCAAGCTGGGACTAGGTCCTAGGTGAGTATTTCGGCCTTCGTCATAGATAGGCCCTTATAGTCTTTGACGAGTGTATGTTCACCGCTTAATAGCCTTTGTGTCTTAGCTTGGTGGGCTTATATCCAAGTTAGGGCATGACCTCCTGACGTACTCTTAAAAGTATGTGGTCAACTTAAATACTAGTCAACCCTTTGGTGGACTCCTTAGGGGTACTCATGTGTGTGATCATGGGTCTTGGATGCGGTATTTTCCGCATGTCGCTAGGTCTGCGCAGGTTTAGGACTAGGGTGTTTACCTTACCTCGTGGTATAGACTCGAGTTACAGAGTGACTATTGACTGTCCTAAGAACTTATGCCTGTCTCTAGATATATTGTCCTTTCTTGTTTGATGATTCTATGAATCATAGAAGGTGAGATGCAAGCCGGCTATGGTTGATAGAGTTTGGATTCCCGGATGTTATGTGATTCACATGATAGTGTAGTATGAGTCGGTCTAGTATTCACATGCTAGGACTATGTGTTGTTATATTGTTGTTCACATGATAAGCACGATTGTCTTGCATTTGTATGCTAAGGCTATGTGTTGTTCATATTCATATTCTTATGTTTACATGTTATATTAACTATGACATTTCGTGGCTGGGAGAACTCGGAGTTACTCCCCACTGACTGTGGCTTTCGTATTTGTATAAAATGCGATTGACAGGTAGGTGATGCATATATGGGGTACATGGACGAGCTAGCGAGCAAAGTAACCTTGGGACCTAGATTGGCTTTATTTTATTGTGACCCTTAAACACTTTTTATGTCATATTCTTTTTAGGGACATATGTCTCCCTTTTTCATATTTGGGTTGTATAACTTTGTTTCGCAACTTTAGTGATGTTTTATTTATGAGATTTATTTAGAGCTTGCATGTTTGACACCTTCCCATTTGGATATTTTTATAACAGGTTCAGGTTTTAAAAATTACAGGTTTTTACCCAAATGAACCTATTACAAACATATCCATGCAGTTTTTATCTAGAATTATGTGTTTACTTCTCCGCAATAAATGAGGGTGTCACATCATTTAGACTAGTTCCCGACCTAGGTTAAAACCGAGAGGGAGAACCGAGGGAGGGTGCCTTCAATCTTGAGTTTGAAATTGACCCTCGAGAGAGGGAGTGGGATGACTTGGAAACCAACGTGGGTTTAATAACCTTGACCAATACTCGGGTACTTGGGTATTGAATTAGGGAGTCCGAGTCAAGAACCCGGGAGGGAGGTGATTCGGGGATACTAATGTCCTACTATGAGTCCGGGAGGGAGTTAGTAGGCAAATTAGAGGCGTTTACCCCCTTACACTTCACCTTAACGACTAATTAACGGGAATTATCATAGTGAATAAGCATGTCGGTGGACAAAATCGGATCCTAGGCCTTTATTTATTGTTTAGACCTTTACTATTTCTATTATTTGCTTTTTTTTACTTTAGTAGTCTTAGTTGTTAATTTGGTTAATTAGTTTAATATCACTCAATTTCTTAATTCGCGTAGCTAGCTTGTAATCTAAGACAAAACTAGTACTTGACCTTGATCTCTCTGTGGTTCGACCTCGACCTCGACTACCCTACTACATTAGTTGAGTTAATTGTTTGATTGGCGGAGTGCGACAAACCTCACTATCAAAATGGCGCAGTTGTCGGGAGATCAACGGATTGATATTAGTTTAGTCTTAGGTTTGTTTGACTACGTATTTGTTACTTAGCTTGTTACTTGTTGCATGTTACTTAAGTGTTGCAGTACTTGTTTTCTTGTGACTTGTCTCTTATTTGTCACTTCTTTTAGCACACATAACAATGTCTTGCATACGCGATCAATGTAGACCATACCTTACTCATATTAACCGGCCTATTAATATTGGGATTGTGGAAGTTGATTATGAGTTTGATATAGGTCGTATTGAGTTGATTCAGCAAGATGTCTTTTGTGTTTTAGAGAGCGATGAAGTAATTGACCATTTAGAGACTTTTGAAGCGAATTGTGATCTTGTTAATAAGAAGGGATTATCGGACTAAACCACTAAACTCTTACTTTTCCCTTTAGTCTTAAAGGTAAAGCTAAGAGATGGTTATATGCTCACCCTTCTAGTACCTTTTGCACTTAGGATGAGTTAGCTCAAGCCTTTTCAAACAAGTTTTACCCTCCCTCTAAAACCGCCTTTAGAAAACGTGAAATTTATCATTTTCGACAAGGCGAGTTTGAGACCTTGAGTGGAACTTGGGATAGGTTTAAGAGTTTATTGAGAGCTTGTCCTCATCATTGTATTTCACCTTGCCAAATCATGCTTAATTTCTTTGACAATTTGCTTCCTTCTCTTAGAAACTTTGTGACTATATCATCCGGAGTTGGGGCATTTGATAAGTTGAGCGTTGATAAGGCTAAGGATTTAATTGAGAACAAGGCTCGTGTCGATGAAGATCGAAATTCTATTTGGGCTACATTTCAGAAAGGACCACGAAGTAGTGTTAAACGTAATGATTATTCTTTGTTTGATGCTATAAGTGGAAATGTGGACTTCTCTTCTCCTATGGATGTGCCTTATGTTCATGATCACCATGTTCCTCCTTCTCCCATGGATGTGGAATCTATGCATGAGTTAACATTGTCTTATGAATATTGTGGTGATGACCCTAATGCTTGCCTTTCTTATGCATCTCCACCACGTGTGAATTTGAATGTGATGAATGATGTTAATGATGATATGAATGCTTTTGACCCTTCTTGTGAACCACCTAACCCTTTTCCAAGAGAGCTTTCACACCCCTTATTCCAATCCACACCTCACTTTGTGAATGTTGTTGACGATTGCGAATTGAAAAGGGTGAAATTTGCTGATGATGATGATGATTGGTTGAATGAGCCAAATAATATTCTTAAAGAAAGTTTTGAGGAATTTGGTTTGTGTGAGTTTGAGAGAGTATCTTTTGAGGTGGATTATGAGGTAGTGGAGAAGGAGTTGATTAAAGAATGTTTTGAAGAGAGTTGTATTTTCAATGATTCTTGGGATAAAGAGAGTTTGCAAATGTTTAATGAAAGGCTTGAAGTTAGATGGGATGATGACGATGTGGACTCTTTAGGAGAACCCATTTTTGAGAGATTCGTTGAGAAAAATTTTGATATTATCCCTCTTATCATGGATGACTCTCTTACTCCCATTGATTGTCTTTCCCTTGACCTTCTTGCCCCTTGTTATGAATTCATGATTATTAATGAGGATTGGGAGGACCTTAGCCAGAACTTGGCACTTGAGGATACTTTGATTGAGGTGTTAGAAGATGAGATTGACAAGGAAAGTGTCATTGTTAAATTTGAGAGCTTTAACCCTCTTTACATGGTATTAGAACCAAGTGATAAGACTTGGAGTGACTATGAGGTATTTGGTGTGCACATTGTTTCTCACAAGTCGCTTGTTAGCCTTCTTACCTCTTATGCTTTCTATTTGTCATTCTTGTTGCTTTGGATTTCATATGTCCACTTTTATGAGGATTAGTCCACCTCATTTGACAAGCTAATGAGATCTTTGACGAGATTTTTAAATGACTTACGTGTTTGATTTGTTTTGTTATACATATTTTCTTTGCTTTGTTTTGTGTTTGTTTGGTTTTAATGTGTGTAGGTACCATTTGTGAACTCCAAGATCTAACAAGATGATGGTGAGTTGACGTAGAAGCACCAAGATCACTTCACCTAGTGGAATGGCCGAAATTGAGCTTGAAATGGTAAAATCCTTCACTTACCTTCTCTTTTTGTCCTCCCTTATTCTTAGCCATTGGGGACAATGTCAAGTTCAAGTGTGGGGAGGTTTGTTGTTGTTGGTTATGGAGTAGTTGTGGTCAGATTGTGTGTGGGTATTGGTGGTGTTGGTATTGTGTATATGTGTTGTGAAGTTGGAGTGGATAGTAATTTGGTGATGTTTTTGTTGTGGACATGTTTATTGTATTTGTTTATATTCTATACCTTTATGACATGTCTTGCCTTGTGTTTTATTTTTCCTAGATTTTTGAAAACACCTAAAAATTTGAAAATTCTTTGAAAAATGCCTAATTTGGAGACTTGACAAGCATGTATAGGCCGATGTAGATACTCTTTTTGGTTAGCACTTTTGTAACACCTCCACACTCCAAGTGCCTTACCAGGACCACTTAAGGCATGGGAATGCTAGAATCTCGGTTACCCGAGGCAATGTATATCAAACAGACAATAAAGAAACATACTTTAATAAATATTTTTAACGTGATACAAGTCCAAAACCAAAACTGACAAAGTAAAATACAAATGTTCCTCAAAACTGTCAAACCAACTAAAGAAATATAAAAGAATATTTTGACGCAGCGAAAGACTTCTAAATAGCTCGTGATGACTCCACCCAGCTATCCCATGCGCATCAACTCATGCCTGCTTATTAACTGCTCACCACCCCCGAATGGATCACCACAGTTTTTTTAAAACAATTAAACGGGGTCAGTACTGATTACACAAAACAACACAGCTGCAACAAAAGCAATACAACAATCCAATCCAACCAAACCAATCTCCATCACATCACCACACACATGACTACACACTAAAGTGTGTAGTCTTGCCTGAATACTCATCGCAACAAGTATTCCACACCCCCAGTGGGGGATCGCAACCGTTCCCACCTAAGCCTCGCTCATCTCATCCGAGCGATAAACCCAAGTTCCTAAATGTACACATCCCTTTTGTCGCGGGTTCCACAGAAAGCGAATCAAGGGTGTGAAGGCACTCCCGCAAGTAACTCCACTCAGCCGAGGACGGTTCAAAGTTGTAACACCCTATGTTCATTTTTTTCACCCAAAGAACCTTAAGCAACACGCCCTTGATTCGCCTGAATGAAGTCACTTGCGGGAGTCTTTACATTAGCTTCTACAACTCCTACCCAGGTTCATTTTAGTTTGACTCCCTATGTTCATTAGGTTCATTGGTTACAGGTTTCAAGATCGTCGCTCTGATACCACATTGTAATACCACCATACTCCAAGTGCCTTACCAGGACCACTTAAGGTATGAGAACGCTACCATCTCGGTTACCCGAGGGAATGATAATCAAATGGATAATAACGAAACGTACTTAAGTAATAATAAAGTTTAAGTGATACAAACCCAAAATCCAAAACTGCTAAAAAGAAATACAAATGCTCTCAAAATCCAAACGACTAAAACAACTAGTTCGAGACACAGCGGAAGACTCTAGACCACGTGATGACTCCATCCCAGCTATCCCTCGTGTAAGCCATCATACCTGCTCAACAACTGCTCACCATCCCCGAATGGATTACCACAGTTTTTAAAAAAATTAAATGGGGTCAGTACTGATTATATAAAACAACAGCTGCAATGAAAGAGTATTACAAACAACTCAATCAGCACAACTCAATCTCCACAACTCCAACTCATCTCCACACACCTGACTACACACTGAAGTGTGTAGCCCTGCAAGAGTACCCATCGCAACAAGTACTCCTCGCCGCCAGTAGGGGACTGCAGCCGTTCCCACCTAAGCCGCGCTCATCTCCATCGAGCGATAAACCCATGTTCATTAATGTTCACATCCCTTCTGTGGCGGGTTCTACAAAAGGCGAATCAAGAGGGTGAAGCCACTCCCTCAAGTGACTCCACTCAGCCAGAGACGCACCCCGAAGATCATAGATAATTACGCAACCAATATTACAACCAACAATCACCAAACCAATACCGATATGATAAACAATCAACAACAACAACAATCACCAACAATACTATGTAACCAACAGACGGTCTAGCAGCTAATCAGAATCTTTCCTCAACGAATCCTCCTCCTATAACATGCATACATTCAATTACCACCACAACCATACAAATCACCCAAAAACCCCCAACAATACCCAATTAGGGTTTTAAAGAAACTTAACGAAACACAACATAAATTAAATAAAAAGCTTACCTTCGACACAACGATCACAACGGCGTAAAGAACGAGGCAATCCGACACTCCTAGCCTTGGGATTTGTTAACATTGCAAAGAACATGAACTATGTAACTTCTCTTTTTCTCAAAAAGGTTTTTAAAAAGGTTAACAGGTGATTAAGAATAGTGACGGCCACCCTTTTATATTAACTTCGCATCATTAACAAAACCCGGCTAATCAACTCGTAAACCACACTTACTCGATCGAGTAAGTGACTTACTCGATCGAGTGGCCCTTACTCGATCGAGTCCCCAACTAACTCGATCGAGTACCCTACAGGGAGCCTACTGTTTTGCGCGGAAAACTACTTACTCGACAGAGTAAGTCCCACTCGATAGAGTACCCATAGACACATAAAACCGTAGTATTACAGTCTTCCCTCCTTAAAAAGAACTTCGTCCCCGAAGTTCAACTCATAAACAAAAAACAAAACACACTAACACCACTCCGACGCAACAACATAACCAAATCTCAAAACAACTTAAAACAAAACTCAAACACAGCTCCCAAAACAACACTCAACTCGACTCAAGACAACCACTAACTGTACTAAAACCAACATAAAACATGAAAAAACTCTATGCGACCATCTCCTACCCCCCTAAAAGAAACATGGTTACGTCCCCGTAACCACACATACCTGATAAAAAAAGAGATGGATACCGCTCCCTCATAGCCTCCTCCGCCTCCCAAGTAGCCTCCTCAACCTCATGGTTAGACCAAAGAACCTTAAGCAACACTGTTTCCCCATGTCTAGTTTTCCTAACCTTGCGATCAAGAATATGTTTCGGCACCTCAAGGTAAGATAACGACTCATCCAGCTCGATGTTCTTTACATCTAACACATGTGAAGGATCACTCACATACTTTCGCATCTGAGACACATGAAACACATTATGCTCTCTATCCAACGCATCTGGTAAAGCTAACCGGTAAGCAACCTCACCCACACGATCCAAAATCTCATATGGTCCGATAAACTTCTGGCTCAGCTTCCCTTTATTCCCAAATCTAATGACCCCACGCATAGGAGACACTTTCAGAAGAACCTTGTCCCCAACCTGAAACTCGATGTCACGACGATGTAAATATGCATAACTCTTTTGTCGATCCTGGGCCGCTCTCATCTTTTGTCTAGTCAGCTTAACCTGTTAAGCCATTTCCTGTACCATCTGTGGTCCCAAAACAACTGCCTCAGCTCTATCATCCCAGCAAATCGGACTCCTACATCTCCTCCCATATAAAGCCTCAAACGGTGCCATGCCTATACTCGTGTGATAGTTGTTGTTATAAGAAGACTCGATCAAATCTAACCTTTCCTCCCAGCTACCACCAAAATCTATAACACAAGCTCGCAACATGTCCTCTAAAGTATTGATGGTCCTCTCTATCTGGCCATCTATCGCAGGATGAAATGCAGTACTCATATTTAAAGTAGTCCCCATCATCTCCTGCAACTCTTTCCAAAACCGTGATATGAACCTCGCATCTCTATCGGACACTATATCTTTAGGCACTCCATGCAAACGAACCACATGCTTTCTATAAGCCAAAGCTAACTGTATCTTGGTCCAAGTATCTTTCATCAGCACAAAGTGAGCTGACTTAGTTAGACGGTCAACTATAACCCATATCATGTTATTACCCTGTTGACTCCTCGGCAAACCCACTATAAAATCCATAGAAATGGACTCCCACTTCCACTCAGGTACCCCAAGAGACTGAATCTTACGTTGTGGTCGTTGCTGCTCCCCTTTAACTCTTTGACATGTCAAACAACGAGCCACAAACTCAGTTGTTTCCTTCTTTATCCCAGGCCACCAGAAAGTCCTCTTCAAATCTTTATATAACTTGTCACCGCCTGGATGTACCGAATATGGTGTGCAATGAGCCTCTGTCATGATTATTTTTCTCAACTCCTCATCACTAGGTTCACACCATCTCCCATCAAATCTCACACTGCCATATGTATGAATAGAGAATCTAGACACTGGCCCTTTCTCTACTCCAGCTCTCCACTCCTCAACCTTGGGATCCAAAGCCTGTTTCCTGCGAATATCATCATAAAGGTCTGGCTCTACTATCAAATCTCCTCTAGCATCCCCTTTCTGTATCATATGTATCCCCATCTTTCCCACCTCATCTTTCAACCTCATCAAAGACAAAGCTGTGCATAGAGAATGCACACTCTTCCTGCTCAAGGCATCTGCAACCACATTAGCTTTCCCTTCATGGTATATAATATCCATGTCATAATCCCCAATCAGCTCCATCCACCTACTTTGTCTCATGTTCAACTCCTTTTGAGCGAAGATGTACTTGAGACTCTTGTGATCTGAAAACACCTTAAAGGTCGCCCCATAAAGATAGTGCCTCCAAATCTTGAGAGCAAACACAACCGCACCCTACTCTAGATCATGTGTCGGATAGTTCTCCTCATAAGGCTTCAATTTCCTAGAAGCATAGGCAATCACTTTCCCGTTCTGCATCAACACACATCCCAACCCATTCTTTGAAGCGTCTGTGTACACTTCAAAGTTCTCACTCCCTTCAAGTAATGCCAAGATTGGAGCTGTGGTCAAACTCTCCTTTAATGTTTGGAACACCGTCTCACAACTTTCATCCCAACGAAACTTGTTCTCCTTCCTCATCAAAGCTGTCATAGGTCTGGATATCTTGGAAAAGTCTTTCACAAACCGTCGATAGTACCCTGCCAAACCCAAGAAACTCCTAATCTCTGCCACATTCTTAGGTGCTTCCCACCGAGTAACTGCCTCTATCTTTGCAGGATCCACAGCAACATGCTTCTTTGAAATCACGTGCCCCATAAATGCAACCTCCTCTAACCAGAATTCACACTTAGACAACTTTGCATACAGCTGATTGTCTCGCAAAGTCTGCAACACTGTCCACAAATGCTCCTTATGCTCCTCCTTAGTCTTAAGTAGACTAATATATCATCGATAAAGACCACAACAAACCGATCCAAACACTGACTGAAGACCCGGTTCATCAAATTCATAAACATTGTTGGTGCATTAGACAACCCAAACGGCATCACAACATACTCATAGTGACCATACCTCGATGTAAAAGCTGTCTTCGGTATGTCCTCCTCCCGAATCTTCACCTGATGATAACCCGACCTCAAATCGATCTTAGAAAAGACCGCTGCATCGTTCAACTGATCAAACAAATCATCTATCCTCGACAAAGGATACTTGTTCTTCACTGTAACTCTGTTCAGCTCCCTATAATCGATGCATAACCTCAAACTCCTATCTTTCTTTTTCACAAACAAGACTAGTGCTCCCCACGGTGATACACTAGGTCTAATGTATCCCTTCTCAATCAGATCATCCAGCTGTTTCTTCAGCTCCTCCAACTCCTTAGGACCCATATGGTATGGTGCCTTAGAGATTCGCCTCGTCCCCGATTTCAACTTAACACTGAAATCTATCTCCCTCTTCGGTGGCAAACCCGGTATCTCATCTGGAAAGACATCTGGAAACTCTCCCACCACTGGTATCTGCTCAACTGTCGGACTCTCCATACTATATATGGTCTCTCACATGGCATAAGATCAACAGACACCCCTTCCTCAGATAAGACTTCAAGGTCACTACTGCAATCAACTTGACTTTGGGTTTGACAACAAACCCACGATAAGACACACTAATTCCCTTAGGACCTCTCAAAGAAACCCTCCTTTGATGACAATCTATCTTAGCCTTATACTTACCCAACCAGTCCATACCAACTATCATCTGAAAACCCTCCAAAGGAAACTCTAACAAGTCCACTAGTAGGTCAACCTGCCCAACTATCATAGACACACCTCTATACAACCGCCCACAAGATACCGACTCACCCGACGGTATAAAAACTTCCTCTTTTACAGACTCATACTCACTCAAACCCAAAAGCTTAGCATGACTCGATGATACAAATGACTGTGACGCCCCCGAATCAAACAAAACAAAGGAAAAGACTCTATTAACAAGAAAAGTACCCGTGATAACGTGAGCATCATCTTTAGCTGCTTTCTTCTCCATTATAAACAGCTTACCATTGGTCTTCTGCCCACCTCCCTGGACAGTACTAGCTGAAGTAGACGGCTTAGCAGCCGACCCCTCGTGATTGTTGTTCGTCACCGGTTTCTGATATGAATTACCGCCATTGCGGTTAGCCCCACCATTGTTGTTACTCTGACCACCCCGGTTATTCCACGACCCAGCCGGCATGTTGCTGGCATAGCTCTGAGATGGACCCTGAGAGAAACTCCCCTGTGACGGTCTCTGGAAACCCCCACTCACAGCACTAGTACACTCATGCCTCTTGTGACCCATACCGCCACAGTTGAAGCAAGACGAACCCCAACTGCTACCACCACCATCACGGCCACGCCCATAAGAAGCTCTACCACTGAACCTCGACCCCGAAGAGTAAGCTCTCACCTGGTTATGGTCGCCCCTCTTATGACTAGACTGACCACCACCCTCACTCTCAGCCTTCCTCTTCTCAGAAGCTCTCTCGGCTCTCCTTGGCCATCTCAACTAACATCTCAGCTCCCCCGGCACGCTCATACACCTCTTTAACATCTGTAAGGACCCCAACCGGCAACTTCTCCATTATCTTGGGTGCCAACCCCTTCTCAAATCTTAAGGCCAAGTTCTCTTGGTTCAGTCCCATGTCCTCTGCATACCTAGATTTCTCGTTGAACTTATGGTAGTACTCAGCAACTGTCATGTCAGAAGTCATCTTAAAGTCATCAAACTCCTCTCTCAGCTTACTACGCACATGCTCCGGCATAAACTCTCGCCTCATAGCCCTCTTAAACTTATCCCATAGTATAGCAGGTAGCCCATCTTTCACAAATATGTCCTTAGCACTCACCTTAGCCTTATCCCACCACTCACCAGCTGCTTCCCTCAAGTAGAACGCAGCTTGTTCCACTCGAAGTTCCTCTGGGCAATTAACCAGATTAAGTATGTTCTCCATATCTCTATGCCAAATATCCAGCACATTTGGCGCCCCACTCCTCATGTACTCTTTGGGATTGAACCTCGCTATATGTATACTTATTTTGGAGTGATCTGGCCCCGCCTCTTTATCTTTCCCAACTTTCTTTAAAGCCTCTGTAAGAGTATCTTGGTGCTCCAACATCTTAACAATCTCATCTATACTCATAGTCTCTGCCCTGGCATACAACGCGGTTCTCTTTGGCGGCATCTTGAAACTATATAAGAAAAAGTAAACATGAACACGCATCCCATATCTCAAAACATGAAAACGACATGTACAACACCTACTCGATCGAGTGCCACAATCCACTCGATCGAGTTGAGGCCACTCGATCGAGTTGCCCACTTACTCGATCGAGTGCCTGGACTCCAGAACCTGACCAGAAAGCACAAAAAAATTACTCGATCGAGCCAACTTCCCACTCGAACGAGTTGACCCCACTCGATCGAGTGCCCTATCCTACTCGATCGAGTGCCCAAAAATAGACTACTGCCCAGAAATGAAAAACTACCTACTCGATCGAGTTACACCCACTCGATCGAGTCACTCACCTTCTCGATCGAGTGCCCCCCACTCGATCGAGTGCCCCCCACTCGATCGAGTCATGCTGACTCGTATACTACCTGCATGCTTATCTCAACACTTTCTAACCAACTATACTTTATGCAAAACGACAAACAAACACACACACACATATATATATATATATATACACACGATATCACTTTATATACACAAAAAAATATAACTTCCTTTTTATGTTCCTAATAAGCCAAGTTATAAACCATATATCATGCAGTTCACGTATTCAATCAACGACATATATAATCATATCATCACCATCTTCCACCACACATCTCATATCCTCCACATTCATGCATCCACCAATACACAAAACGCATTACTATATAGATACACAACATAAGATAAACACACAGCGATCCCGACACAAACCTCATAGTGACCGGTTCAAAGTTGTAAGGCGAGTTCGCGACTTTAGGACGTCTCCCAAGTATTTGCATTAGCTCCTACAACTCTTACCCGGGTTCATTTTAGTTTGACTCCCTATGTTCATTAGGTTCATTGGTTACAGGTTTCAAAATCGTCGCTCTGATACCACTTTGTAACACCCCCATACTCCAAGTGCCTTACCATGACCACTTAAGGTATGAGAATGCTACCATCTCGGTTACCCGAGGGAATGATAATCAAATGGACAATAACGAAAAGTACTTAAGTAATAATAAAGTTTAAGTGATACAAACCCAAAATCCATAACTGCTAAAAAGAAATACAAATGCTCTCAAAATCCAAACGACTAAAACAACTAGTTCGAGACACAGCGGAAGACTCTAGACCACGTGATGACTCCATCCCAGCTATCCCTCGCGTAAGCAATCATACCTGCTCAACAACTGCTCACCATCCCCGAATGGATCACCACAGTTTTTAAAACAATTAAACAGGGTCAGTGCTGATTACATAAAACAACAGCTACAATGAAATAGTATTACAAACAACTCAATTAGCACAACTCAATCTCAACAACTCCAACTCATCTCCACACACCTGGCTACACACTGAAGTGTGTAGCCCTGCCAGAGTACCCATCGTTACAAGTACTCCTCACGGCCAGTGGGGAACCGCAGCCGTTCCCACCTAAGCCCCGCTCCATCTCCATCGAGCGATAAACGCATGTTCATTAATGTGCACATCCCTTCTGTGGCGGGTTCCACAGAAGGCGAATCAAGGACGTGAAGCCACTCCCGCAAGTGACTCCCCTCAGCCAGGGACGCACCCCGAAGATCACAAACAATTACGCAACCAACAATACAATCAACAATCACCAAACCAATACTGATATGATAAACAATCAACAACAACAACAATCACCAACAATACTATGTAACCAATACTGAGTAGGGAAACCCTACCTGGAATCCAAACATACAGACGGTCTAGCAGCTAATCAAAATCTTTCCTCAACGAATCCTTCTCCTATAACATGCATACATTCAATTACCACCACAACCATACAAATCACCTAAAAACTCCCAAAAATACCCGATTAGGGTTTTAAAGAAACTTAACGAAACACAACATAAATTATATAAAAAGCTTACCCTCGACACAACGATCACAACGGCGTAAAGAACGAGGAAATCCGACACTCCTAGCCTTGGGATTTGTTAACAATGCGAAGAACACGAACTACGTAACTTCTCTTTTTGTCAAAAAGGTTTTTAGAAAGGTTAACAACGATTAAGAGTAGTGACGGTCACCCTTTTATATTAACTTTGCATCATTAACAAAACCCGGCTAATCAACCCGTAAAACACACTTACTTAATCGAGTAAGTGGCTTAGTCGATCGAGTGGCCCTTACTCGATCGAGTCCCCAACTTACTCGATCGAGTAGCCTCCAGGCAGCCTACTGTTTTACGCGGAAAACTACTTACTCGACATAGTAAGTCCCACTCGATAGAGTACCCATAGACACATAAAACCGTAGTATTATACCAAGTGCCTTACCAGGACCACTTAAGGCATGAGAATGCTACCATCTCGGTTACCCGAGGCAATGTATATCAAACAGACAATAAAGAACCATACTTTAATAAATATGTTTAACGTGATACAAGTCCAAAACAAAAACTGACAAAGTAAAATACAAATGTTCCTCAAAACTGTCAAACCAACTAAAGTAATATAAAAGAATGTTTTGACACAGCGGAAGACTTCTAAACAGCTCGTGATGACTCCACCCAGCTATCCCATGCGCATCAACTCATACCTGCTCAATACCTGCTCACCACCCCCGAA
Organism: Silene latifolia; assembly: GCF_048544455.1. NCBI lineage: Eukaryota > Viridiplantae > Streptophyta > Magnoliopsida > Caryophyllales > Caryophyllaceae > Silene > Silene latifolia. The sequence continues at coordinate 87,753,605 of NC_133526.1, forward strand.
TGGATCACCACAGTTTTTTTAAAACAATTAAACGGGGTCAGTACTGATTACACAAAACAACATAGCCGCAACAAAAGCAATACAACAATCCAATCCAAAATCTCCATCACATCACCACACACCTGACTACACACTAAAGTGTGTAGTCCTGCCAGAATACTCATCGCAACAAGTATTCCACACCGCCAGTGGGGGGCCGCAGCCGTTCCCTCCTAAGCCCCGCTCATCTCATCCGAGCGATAAACCCAAGTTCCTAAATGTGCACATCCTTTCTATGGCGGGTTCCACAGAAGGCGAATCAAGGGCGTGAAGCCACTCCCGCAAGTGACTCCACTAAGCCGAGGACGCACCTCGCAAACCACAGACAATTATACGACAATCACAATATACTATCAACAATCACCAATTCCAAATCCAATACCAATATGATAAACAACAACAACAATAACAACCAACTATCAACAATGCCATGTAAACAATACTGAGTAGGGAATCCTTACCTGGAATAGCAATCACACGAGACCGTCACAGCAGCTAATCAAAACCTTTCCTCTACGAATCCTCCTCCTATAACACATAATTACATAATTACCACTTAATCATCATAATATACCCAAAACCCCCAAATCTACCCAATTAGGGTTTTAAACAAACTTACTAAATCATTATAAAAATTATACAAGAAGCTTACCCTTGACACGATGATCACAACGGTATAACGAACAAGACAATCCGACGATCCTAGCCTTGGGATTTGCTACTAATGCGAACTACGTAACTCTTTTCTTTTCTTTGAAAGGTTTTAGAAGATTAAAAAGTGATTAAGCAAAGTGACGGAAACCCTTTTATATTAATCTCGCATTATTAACAAAACCCGGCTAAAAAACCCGTAATACTCACTTACTCGATCGAGTAAGTGACTTACTCGATTGAGTGCCCCTTACTCGATCGAGTGTGCCCCTTACTCGATCGAGTACCCATCAGGTCCGCTACTGTTTTGCGTAAAAAGATACTTACTCGACAGAGTAAGTCCCACTCGATAGAGTACCCACAGACATAGAAAACCGTAGTATTACAAATTTCCCTATTAAGATAGACTTGAGACACCGTTTGTTGTGTAATTTTAGTGTTGTTTCGATCCGTTTCCTAAGGCCTAGTCAAGGGCGTGTATTTGACCACTACGTTCACCCCGTGATGTGATAATTCCTTGGTGATCGGCTTCTTAGGTGACCTTTAAGACCATGCAACCGTCCTACTATCCTTGTTTACCATCCATATCATTTTACCAAAGGGAATGAGCTGGTACATTTGTCAAAGTTGAGTTCAATGTGCCAATGAAAGCCAAAAGTTTGCTATTTTGTCGAGTTACCAAAAGTACCCTTGCTACATATGGGGTCACTTATTTTGCCAAAGTGCTTAATGTCAAATGTTACCAAATGAGAAAAATGGGAAAAACCAAAAGTTATCAAACGAAAAAAAAAAGTTCCCAAATGCTTAATGATATCCAATGAAAAAAAAAACTCAAGCAAACCAATGAAACAAGAACTCCAAACCTATATATTTCCTTCACCGGTGGTCTATCATTTTGTTGCATGGTTGAGGAGGTACGACCCTTCCTTCCACATAGGTAGAAGGTGGAATCCCAAGCCTATAGAATCTTCTAACATCACGGGGATTTCACTCTCCATCCCGCCTGATCACCCTTGACAAAACAACTTAGGAGATGTGAATGAAACGTGCTAATTTTTCCCAACTAGGAGGTGACTCGTTTCTATAGTCTTAGTTGTTAATTTAGTTAATTAGTTTAATATCACTCAATTTCTTGATTCGCGTAGCTAGCTTGTAATCTAAGACAAAACTAGTACTCGACCTTGATCTCCCTGTAGTTCGACCTCGACTACCCTACTTCATTATTTGATTTAATTGTTTGATTTGGGGAGTGCGACAAACCCACTATCATTTGTCCCACAAGATTTGTGACTGTTTAATTGGTTGGATAAGCATAATTTTTTTTTTGAAATTGATAAGCATAATTTGAGTAAACTAGGTTAAACGATAAGATAAATAAAAAATAATAGCCAATTCAGCTTCTTTTGGCTTACAAATCTATTTATTTATAATAATGAAAATACAAACTAAACATTTAACTTTTTGCCACATCAACATTTACCACTTATTCACCCATTAATCCTCCACCTCATCAACAACATATTTTCTTATACAAAAAAAAGAATAAACAAAAAACCTCTAAGCAACAGCTCTTCATCATCCCTTATATTTATTACCCATTTTATAAAGAAAAGCCCACCAAACAACAACTCTTGACCCATTTACTTCTATAAGGGGATCTTCTACAAGATTATTATAAAACGGTCATTTTAATAACTGTCTGTATTCATTACCTTTTTTTTTTATGTTTGGAGCCGTTTTATACTTTTTTTTTTCTTTTATGTAAAACCATCTTATACAAGTGACAAGATTATGCAATTTTTTTAGAAGCAATCAAAGAAAAATATTTTGCGAAAACTTACCATTTCATATAGAGTTCTTTTTCCAGCAGCTTTAGTCAATAGTTTTTATATTATAGTGGTTAAATAAGAAGTCTTTGAAATAGAATGCATAATGACAAAAATATGAAAATCCCGTGCAATTGCACGGTTAGCAAAACTAGTTCACAATCAAAATAGAATATATCGTAAATCTGTAATCATATTTGGAGAAATTAATTACGCCATATCAAAATTGACACTTTCACCACTAAATTAATGGAGACGATAAATTATTTTTTATTTTTTTTATTATTATTTTTTTTTACAGTCAAAGAATAATCTTTACATAGTCATAGCTCCACAAGCAAGTCGGTGAGCTATTTTATCGTAGAAGGAAATGAAAGCAAATACATTGATATCGGTGATTTGAAAAAAAGATCTTTGGTTTCTGTCGAGCATTTTTTTTTACATGAGGACGCTCGCCCCTGTTGAAAATGGAAAAATCCGAATGTCTTAGTTAAATTTTTGAAAAATTTTCAAATTTACTCTATTAAATTACTCATTTGTCCCCCTAACGAGAAATACTAACTTCGCCA